>NW_021963621.1:0-70937 GCF_901765095.1 Microcaecilia unicolor | reverse complement strand
CTCTCCACACCAGACATGACTGCGGAAACCCAGGCCAAAGTATCGGCCTGCTTATCCGACATTGCTGCCTAGATGTCCAACCGCCACCTGAAACTGAACATGTCCAAGACAGAGCTTATTGTCTTTCCACCCAAATCCACCTCTCCTCTCCCCCCACTCTCTATCTCAGTCGATGGCACCCTCATCCTCCCCGTCTCATCTGCCCGCAACCTCGGAGTCATCTTCGACTCCTCCCTCTCCTCCGCGCATATCCAGCAGATAGCCAAGACCTGTCGCTTCTTTCTCTATAACATCAGCAAAATCCGCCCTTTCCTCTCTGAGCACACCACCCAAACTCTCGTCCACTCTCTCATTACCTCTCGCAACCTACTCCTCACCGGCCTCCCACTTAGCCATCTATCCCCCCTTCAATCCATTCAGAACTCTGCTGCACGTCTTATCTTCCGCCTGGACCAATATGCTCATATCACCCCTCTCCTCAAGTCACTTCACTGGCTTCCGATCAGGTACCGCATACAGTTCAAACTTCTCCTACTAACCTACAAATGCACTCAATCTGCAGCCCCTCAATACCTCTCTACCCTTATCTCACCGTACACTCCTACCCGAAACCTCCGCTCACAGGACAAATCCCTCCTCTCTGTCCCCTTCTCCACCCACCATCGCCAACTCCAGGCTCCGCTCTTTCTGCCTTGCCTCTCCCTATGCTTGGAACAAACTTCCTGAGCCCATACGCCAAGCCCCCTCACTGCCCATCTTCAAATCCTTGCTCAAAGCCCATCTCTTCAATGTCACCTTCGGCACCAACCATTTCACCTCTATCCAGAAATTTGGACTGCCCTAATTTGACTGTCTGCACATGTTGTCCATTAGATTGTAAGCTGACTGCACATGTTGTCCATTAGATTGTAAGCTCCTCTGAGCAGGGACCGTCCTTCTTTGTTAAACTGTACAGCACTGCGTAACCCTAGTAGCGCTTTAGAAATGTTAAGTAGTAGTAGAGAGAGGAAGGAGAAAATAAAGAGATGCCAGGAAGGAGAAAGTGACAGGAAACGAGGGAGAGAGGAAGCAGAATGTAAAGAGATGTCAGGAAGCAGAAAATGACAGTCAGAGGAAGGAGAGAGAGAGGAAGATGGGAGGGGAGGGCAGGGAAGAGAGGATTGCTGGACATGGATGAGAGGGGAGGACAGGGGAGAGAGGAGACATGCTGGACATGGATGGGAGGGGAGGGCAGGGAAGAGAGAATGCTGGACATGGATGGGAGGTGAGAATCGCTGGACATGGATGGAAGGTGAGGGCAGGGGGGAGAGAGGAGAATCGCTGGACATGGATTGGAGGGGAGGGCAGGGGAGAGGAGAATCGCTGGACATGGATGGAGGGGAGGGCAGGGAAGAGAGAATTGCTGGACATGGATGGGAGGGGAGAGAGGAGACATACTGGACATGGATGGGAGGGGACGTCAGGGAAGAAATTTGCTGGACATGGATGGAAGGGGAGGGCAGGGGAGAGGAGAATCGTTGGACATGGATGAGAGGGGAGGACAGGGGACAGAGGAGACTTGCTGGACATGGGAGGGGAGGGCAGGGGAGAGAGGAGACATGCTGGACATGGATGGAGGGTGGGAAGACAGGAAGGAGATGCACATGGATGGGAGGGGAGGGCAGGGAAGAAAGGAGAAATGCTGGAAATGGAGAGGAGAGCAGGAGATAGAGGAGAATTGCTGGACATGGATGGATGGAGGGGTTTAGGGGGAGAGAGGAGAAATGTTGGACTTGGATGGAGGAGAGGGGAGAGAGAATTATTGCTTTATATGAATACAGGGGAGGGAAGAGAGGAGAAGTGCTGGACATGGATGGAGGAGAGGACAGAAACAACAAGAAGATGAACATGGATGGAGATGAAGGAAAGGGAAGAGAGGAGAAAAACTGCACATAGATGGAGATGAGGGAAAGGGAAGAGAGGAGAAAAACTGCACATGGATGGAGAAAATAGGCAAGAGCTGGATCCACGTTATACCTCTTGTCTAAACTCTGTTGTGCAATGCCCTGGCCTTGTTGCCTTCTCTGCTCTGGCCTGCACCACCCAGGGGTTCAATCTACCACCTGAATATGCTGACTTTTCTGACGTCTTCAGTAAGAAGGAGGCAGATCGTCTTTGTCTGTACCATCGACTTATTCCCTGAGAAGATGCCTCCTTGTGGACGTTTGTATACTCTTTTTCGAGACGAGTCCTAGGCCATGAAGGACTGTATTCAAGAAACCCTTTAAAAGGGGTTTATCCGACCTTCCTCTTCACCAGCGGAGGCTGGGTTCATCTTTTTCGTGAAAAAGGAAGGAACCCCTGGGATCTTGCCAGGTAGTTGTGACCTGGATTGGCCACTGTTGGAAACAGAATGCTGGGCTTGATGGACCTTTGGTCTGTCCCATTGTGGCAATACTTATGTACTTATGCAACCCTTCGACCCTGCATAGATTATTGAGGATTAAACGATATTACGATTAAGAATCGCTACCCCCTTCCACTCATGCCTGAGTTGTTTGATCGACTGCAGGGGGCTACAGTGTTCACCAAACTGGATCTCTGGGGAGCCTATAATCTTATTCAAATACGTAGTGGTGACAAATGGAAGACGGCCTCCAATACGCATGATGGACATTATGAATACTGGGTCATGCCCTTCGGCCTATGCAGTGCGCCCGCTGTCTTCCAAAACTTCATTAATCACATTCTCCAGGATCTTCTATACTCCTCTGTTATAGTATACCTGGACGATATACTAATCTTTTCTTCTTCCCCTCAAGAACATGCGACCCATGTGCGAACTGTGCTCCATACGACTTTGAGATTATCATCTATATGCTAAACTCAAGAAGTGTTCCTTTCATCAAATCTTCATTCCCTTTTTGGGGTATATCATTTCCACTACTGGTCTACAAATGGACCCGTACAAGCTGCAGGCTATTCAAAAGTGGCCTCAACCCCAAAACCTGCGAGCTTTACAACGCTTTTTGGGGTTCACCAACTACTATAGACAATTCATCAACCGATACTTTCTCATCGCAGTACTCCTAATTGCTCTCACAAAGAAGGGGGCGAACGTCAAGAATTGGTCACCTGAAGCCCTGCAAGCCTTCGACCACCTGAGACAGGCCTTTCTTTCTGCTCCGGTTCTCTGGAGCCCGGATATGACTCATCCTTTCATATTAGAAGTGGATGCCTCCTCACTGGGGGCTGGAGCAGTTTTATCCCAAGAATCCATGGCAGGGAAACTCCACCCATATTTCTTGTTTTCCAAGAAATTTAACCTCACTGAACGCAACTACACCATTGGGGACCAGGAATTATTAGCTTTGAATCTTACTCTTCAAGAGTGGTGTCGTGTTCGTGAGCCCTTGTGCCCAGACGGAGCACAGCACTGAGGTCAGCCGAGCAAACCCCAAGGCTTCACCTGAGCCCCCAGGTGCAGGCGGCCAGCAGGACTTCTGGATACGGCAGGGGTCAGACGGCCACAGACAGCAGGCAACGGAAGACTGAGCTCAGACAGAAGCTAGAGTTAGACAGGATGTCCAGCAAGGGGAAGCAAGGATCAGCAGCAGATAGGGTAAGCGGCGGACGAAGGGACGATTAGGAACAGGCAGGACTCAGGGCAAGTCGCTAGCAGAGAGGACTCAAATACAGAGTTAGTCGCCGATGAGCAGGGAGTAGTCTGGTTCCAAGCGGAGGGTCAGGTCAGGCGGCAAGCAGAGAATAGTCGGGTTCCAAGCAGAGGTCAGATCAGGCAGCAAGCAGAGAGTAGTCGGGTTCCAAGCAGAGGTCAGGTTAGGCAGCAAGCAGAGAGTCGTCGGGTTCCAAGCAGAGGTCAGGTCAGGCAGCAAGTAGTAAACCAAGTCTCCACCACTCACAAGCAAGTCTACCGAGGTAGAAGCCGAAGCAAAGTGTGTAGAGGAAAGCGTCCCTTAAACAGTCTCTATCGTTAGGGAAACACGAGTCAGCTGGCAGGAACAGGGAGACAAGAATCAGCTGGAGAAGGAGGCACTGACAGATCGACCAACAGGAGGAGGCGGAGTCCGGCCAAGAGCAGCCAATCCAGACGTCGGGGCGTAGCTAGGCTCCCCGAGACCGAACTCGGAAGGGAAGAGCAACTCCAGGAATGCCGGCACGCCAAAATGGCCGGCGTTCCAAATGGCTGCCAGGCATGAGCAGCACCGGTCCTGCCCCGACGGTCGGAGGAGCCAGAAAAGCAACGAGGGATGTCGGGGTGTCGGAGCTGTCAGCCAACCAGCATGGCCAATGCTCGCCTTCAGTGCGGAGCCCAGGGGAGCGGACTGGCCATGGGGAGTGTCTAACGGGTGAGAGACGCGACAAGTAGTGATATTTCCTAAAGGGAGCAAACCACCCATTCACGGTCATAATACAGTATAATCCCTACTATCTGTAACAAATTGTATTTCCAACATTCAACTCATATTGTAAGCCATACTGAACCCGCAGAAAGGTGGGAAAATGTGGGATACAAATGCAATAAATAAATAAAAATAAAATAATGGATCACAAAAGCCTCTTATATCTACAAGATGCTAAATGTCTGAATCCTAGGCAAGCTCGATGGTCCTTGTTTTCTTGCCTCTTCTGCCTGACAGTCCAGTCGGCAAAGAAGAGTACTTGGGCTGATGCTTTGTCCAGGCCTTCGAACCAACAAGAAGACACCAATGAACAGGGCTACATAAGTAATGCCACACTGGGAAAAGACCAAGGGTCCATCGGCCCAGCATCCTGTCCACAACAGCGGCCAATCCAGGCCAAGGGCACCTGGCGAGCTTCCCAAACGTACAAACATTCTATACATGTTATTCCTGGAATTGTGGATTTTCCCAAGTCCATTTAGTAGTGCTTTATGGACTTGTCCTTTAGGAAACCGTCTAACCCCCTTTTAAACTCTGCCAAGCTAACCGCCTTCACCACGTTCTCCGGCAACGAATTCCAGAGTTAATTACGCGTGGGTGAAGAAAAATTTTCTCCCGATTTGTTTTAAATTTACTACACTGTAGTTTCATCTCAAGTCCCCTAGTCCTAGTATTTTTGGAAAGCGTGAACAGACGCTTCACATCCACCTGTTCCACTCCACTCATTATTTTATATACCTCTATCATGTCTCCCCTCAGCCGTCCTTCTCCAAGCTGAAAAGCCCTAGCCTCCTTAGTCTTTCTTCATAGGGAAGTCGTCCCAACCCCGCTATCATTTTAGTCGCCCTTCGCTGCACCTTTTCAAATTCCACTATATCTTTCTTGAGATGCAGCGACCAGAATTGAACACAATACTCAAGGTGCGGTCGCACCATGGAGCGATATAACAGCATTATATATCCTCACACCTGTTTTCCATACCTTTCCTAATAATACCCAACATTCTATTCGCTTCCGAGCCGCAGCAGCACACTGAGCAGAAGGTTTCAGCGTATTATCGACGATGACACCCAGATCCCTTTCTTGGTCCGTAACGCCTAACGTGGAACCTTGCATGACGTAGCTATAATTCGGGTTCTTTTTCCCCACATTCATCACCTTGCACTTGCTCACATTAAATGTCATCTGCCATTTAGCCGCCCAGTCTCCCAGTCTCGTAAGATCCTTCTGTAATTTTTCACAATCCTGTCGCGAGTTAACGACTTTGAATAACTTTCCTGCTTATAATCGAAAGAGAAAACGCCTATGTTGCGACCCAAATTGGGAGATGGGCGTCTTTCTCCCGTGGGTGCCCAAATCGGTATAATTGAAAGCCGATTTTGGGTGTTTCCAACTGCAGTCTGTCGCGGAAACGGGTAAAGTTGATGGGGGCATGTCGGAGGCGTGGTGAAGGCAGGACTGGGGCGTGGTTATCAGCCGAGGAGAGATGGGCGTCTTTAGCTGATAATCGAAACAAAAGGCGTGTTTACCGCATTTTGGGTCACTTTTTTGGACCCTTTTTTTTCATGAACAAGTCCCAAACAAGTGCCTCGACTGCCCAGATGACCACTGGAGGGAATCGGGATGACCTCCCCGGACTCCCCCAGTGGTCACTAACCCCCTCCCCCAAAAAAACCCCCACTTTAAAACTTTTTTTCCAGCCTCAAATGCCGTACCCACCTCCATGACAGCAGAATGTGTTCTATCCTCTGACAGCCTTTCCCTGGTTCTGATGTGGCTCTCGGTGAGTGTGACACCTTTCTGTTATGCGCACTGCAGAGTCACATCAGCAATGCATTGTGGTGGGTGTAGGGTATTGGGCTCCGTAATTCCACTAGCTTGTGGCAATGCTCACGATGCTGGTAGCTGGTAGGCTGTACTCCCATGGTGCTTTCCCCCCTGCTAACTGGGTGAGAGGGTGTCCAGTTTTGTTTCCGGTAGTCCATGAGGTAGTGGCCATTTTTGTAAGCCAGTTTTATATCCCTTTCATGTGTTAGCCACGTTACAGAACTTAGTTCTTACCTTGAATGTGGCTGAAAGAGGGTATTGTACAGCATTCTGCCAGCTCTAACCTACTGCTAATCTCAGTACCAGGGAGACTCTTTGCCAGTGGGGCACAACCTGTGATCTGCAGTTAACTGAGTAAGCTTGCTTATTCCAATAAAGGACGTTTTCGGAGAGATTAGTCTTCAGGTGTCAACTGGTGTGCCAATGTTATACAGCAGCAACAAGTTCTAGAGGCCTGTGTGTATGCAGGTCCCTGGAGCACTTTTAGTGGGTACCGCAGTGCACTTCAGCCAGGTGGACCCAGGCCCATCCCCCCCCCACCTATAACACTTGTGCTGGTAAATGGGAGGTCTCCAAAACCCACTGTACCCACATGTAGGTGCCCCCTTCACCCCTAAGAGCTATGGTAGTGTTGTACTTTTGTGGGTATTGGGTTTTGGGGGAGGGGGGTTGGGGGCTCTGCACCCATGGTAAGGGAGCTATGCATGTGGGAGCTTTTTCTGAAGTCCACTGCACTGACCTCTAGGGTGCCCAGTTGGTGTCCTGGCATATCAGGGGAGCCAGTATACTACGAATCCTGGCCCTTCCCATGACCAAATGGCTTGGATTAGGACGTTTTTGAGCTGGGCGTTTTTAGTTTCCATTATCGCTAAAAAAACAAACGCCCAGCTCAAAAACGTCCATTTTTTTCGAAAATACGGTCTGTCTCGCCTCTTCACGTACCCGTTTTCGGACATAGACGCCCATGGAGATAGGTGTTTGCGTTTGATTATGCCCCTCCATGTTTCATCAGCAAATTTAATTACCTCGCTAGTTACTCCCATCTCTAAATCATTTATAAATATATTAAAAAGCAGCGGTCCTAGCACAGACCCCTGAGGAACCCCCACTAACTACCCTTCTCCATTGTGAATACTGCCCAATTAACCCCACTCTTCCTATCCTTCAACCAGTTTTTAATCCACAATAGGACTTTTCCTCCTATCCCATGACCTTCCAATTTCCTCTGTAGCCTTTCATGAGGTACCTTGTCAAACGCCTTTTGAAAATCCAGATACACAATATCAACCGTCTCCCCTTTGTCCACATGTTTGTTTACTCCTTCAAAGAATTGAAGTAAATTGGTCAGGCAAGATTTCCCCACACAAAAGCTTTGCTGACTCGGTCTCAGTAATCCATGTCCTCGGATGTGCTCTGTAATTTTGTTTTTAATAATAGCCTCTACCATTTTCCCCGGCACCGACGTCAGACTCACCAGTCTATAATTTCCCGGATCTCCCCTGGGCGTTACGTTGGCCACCCTCCAATCTTCCGGTACCACGCTCGATTTTAAGGATAAATTGCATATCACTAGCAGTAGCTCCGCAAGCTCATTTTTCAGTTCTATCAGTACTCTAGGATGAATACCATCCGGTCCAGGAGATTTGCTACTCTTCAGTTTGCTGAGCTGCCCATTATGTCCTCCAGGTTTACCGTGAAGTCAATAAGTTTCTCCGACTCGTCCGCTTGAAATATCATTTTCCGACACAGGTATCCCACCCAAATCTTCCTCGGTGAAGACCGAAGCAAAGAATTCATTCAATCTCTCCGCTACGTCTTTGTCTTCCTTGATCGCCCCTTTTACCCCTCAGTCATCCAGCGGCCCAACCGATTCTTTTGCCGGCTTCCTGCTTTTAATATACCGAAAAAAATTTTTTACTATGCTTTTTTGCCTCTAATGCTATCTTTTTTTCGTAATCCCTCTTGGCCTTCTTTATCTGCGCCTTGCATTTGCTTGACACTCCTTATGCTGCTTCTTGTTATTTTCAGATGGTTCCTTCTTCCATTTTCTGAAGGCATTCTTTTAGCCCTAATAGCTTCCTTCACCTCCCTTTTCAACCAGGCCGGCTGTCTTTTGGAGTTCCGTCTTTCTTTTCTAATTTGTGGATATGTTTGGCCTGGGCCTCCAGGATGGTATTTTTGAACAGCGTCCAAGCCTGTTGTACAGTTTTTACCCTCTCAGTTGTCCCTCTTTTTTCCACCGTTCTTCAATTTTATCATAGTCTCCTTTTTTAAGTTAAATGCTAACGTATTTGACTTCCTGTGTATAGTTACTTCAAGATTGATATCAAAACTGATCATATTATGATCACTGTTATCAAGCGGCCCCAGTACCATAACGTCCCTCACCAAGTCTAGAATTTTTCCTTCTCTTGTCGGTTCCTGCACCAGCTGCTCTATAAAGCTGTCCTTGATTTCATCAAGGAATTGTACCTCTCTAGCGTGTCCCGATGTTACATTTACCCAGTCTATATTTGGATAATTGAAGTCACCCATTATTATCATATTGCTGCTGAGAGATTAAGCCGGGCCCAGGGCAAGGCCACCCCCCCCCCCCTGTTCTGAGGCCACCGGCGCCGCGGAGCAAGGCCACCCCCCCCCCGCTGCCGTCCCCCTGTTCTGAGGCCACCGGCGCTGCAGTCCCGTCTCCACCCGCCCACCCCGAGCCCCGTCGACAGCCCCCCTCTGTCCACCACCGGGCCCCCTGCATTCAAATCGGCAGCACCTCACCTCCATGTGAAAGCAGCAGATCGCCTCTCTTCGTGCATTCCCTGTGTCCCACCCTTGTCTGATGTAACTTCCGGTTTCTGCGAGGGCGGGACACAGGGAGGGCCCAAAGGGAGGTGATCTGCAGCTTCCACACAGAGGTGAGGCGCTGCCAATTTGAATGCAGGGGGCCCGGTGGCAGACGGAGGGGGGCTGTCGATGGAGCTGAGGGCAAGCAGGTGAGTCCGGGGACTGCAGCGCCGGCAGCCTGACCCTGGCGCCGGGCCCACCTTGGTGGCCCGGGCCAGGGGAATTTTGTCCTCCCTGCCCCCCACCTCTTGGCAGCCCTGCCAACAAACCTCGACCAATGTTAAACCCTGCATGTATTGTAGCCTTGACTAATCTCTCTCTTCCTCTGGGTATCACTCCAGTTCCCTCCAGAATTCGTCATTCTGTCCTGTGATGGGGGCACTCATCACGTCTGGCTGAACATCCAGGTTTTTGTAAGACTCTACATCTCATCCAACGGTACTACCATTGGCTTTGGATGGCACAGGACATCTGACACTTCGTCACTACCTGCCCTACCTGTGCACGCAACAAAGACACTCATGCTAAACCCTGGGGACTTCTTCAAGCTCTACCTGTTCCAAACGTCCCTTGGCAGGAACTCTCCATGGATTTTATCACCAAGCTGCCTGTTTCAGATGGGAACACTGTAATCTCGGTGGTGGTGGATCGCCTATCCAAGTTGGCTCACTTTGCTCTGATGCCCTCTCTTCCTTCTGCGGTAAAACTTGGCTCGGACCTTCATCCAACACATATTCCTCCTCCACGGGCTTCCTCAATGAATCGTAAGTGACCGAGGTTCTCAGTTTAATTCTCAGTTCTGTAGAACTTTGCTCTAAATTGGGTGTCACCACCCATTACTTTTCCGCTTACCATCCCCGAACGAACAGACTAGTACAGCGAACCAAACAGACTCTCAAGAGTTTTCTTCGTATGCACGTGAACAACAAACAGGATAACTGGGCTGCTGTTCTCCCCTGGACTGAATTTGCCTACAAAAATAACCTAGAGGAGTCCTACCGAATGTCTCCGTTCTATGTAGTTTACAGTCACCATCCTCATTTACCTATGCCCATTCCTGAAACCTCAGAACCCCTATTGGTTCATCAAACTCTCCAAGATATTCAGGTCATCTGGAACCAAGCTCAGGCTTATCTCCAGCAAGCTTCAGTCCATCATAAGCGCTTCACTGATTGACAACATAGAACAGCTCCCCTGTTTTGCAACCTGGACAAAAGGTCTGGTTAAATACTAAATACCTGCACCTTCGGCTATCCTCCTATAAATTTGCTCCTAGGTTTATTGGCCCATTCACTATCTGGTCCCGAATTGGAACCCTTACGTATCGACTGCATTTGCTTTCCAACTCCAAGATACATAACGCATTCCATGAGTCACTCTTGAAGCCCTTCAAACCCTCTAAGTGGCATCCTGAGCCTACACGACCCAATCTCCTCGATACCACTCCAGACCCCGAATTTGAGGTAGCAGAAATCCTAGACTCAAAACACCGTGCAGGCAAGCTCTACTACTTAATAACCTGGAAACATTACGGTCCTGAAGATAACTCCTGGGAACCTGCTACCAACGTCCATGCTCCTGACCTGCTCTGCGACTTCCACTCTTGCTACCCATCCAAGCATGGCCTGGGCCGGAGGGGGGGCTGTGAAGGGGGTTACTGTCATGAATGTGGAACATCAAGCACGGAGCCAGACACATGCACCTGCAGCGGGCCTAATCCCTCTCTCCAGAGCACTTACAGTTTAGATGCATCTACTCTTTGGGTGCGCCTACACTCTGGGCATGCCTATTCTGATGTCAGATGCCTTCACTTTATAACCAGGAACTTCTCCCTACATCTTTGCCTCAGCTACTACCTTCTTGGTGTCTGGTGCGTTTTTCCTGTTGCTCTTCATCCTTGCCGACTATTGCCTGGACCTGACCTCTTCTGGATCGCCACCTGACCTGACTACTGCCTGGACCTGACCTCTGCTGGATCGCCACCTGACCCGACTACTGCCTGGACCTGACCTCCGCTGGATCACCGCCTGCCCTGACCATAGCCTGGACCTGACCTCCACTGGATCACCGCCTGCCCTGACCACAGCCTGGATCTGACTTCTGCATAGCTCTGACCTCACCTCCTCCTGTCTGAGCCTGAGTCCTTCTCGCTCGCCCGACTCCTTAAGTTCTGTTGGCCACCTGAACACAAGGGCTCAACCACTGGGGAATGGTGGTCCCTGCAGGTGAAGCGTTGGGTTTCTGACCGCTGGTCTCCAGATCAGCACAAGGGCTGAAAAAAGATATAGTGAAATTAGAGAATGTACAGAGAAGGGCGACGAAAATGATAAAGGGTATGGGATGACTTCCCTATGAGGAAAGGTGTCACAGTGTTCAGGAATGGAGTGAGCCCTTGTGCTGATCCGAAGATCAGTAGTCAGAATTCCCAACGCTTCACCCGCAACGACCACCGTTCCCCAGCGGTTGAGCCCCTGGGTTCAGGTGGCCAGCAGGACTTGGAAGTGGGATGAGAACAGGACTCAGGAGATGACAGAGATGGGCAAGTAACCAGCAGAGGTCAGGTCCAGGCACGGAGTACAGGAGTAGTCACAACAGGAACACACCAGATACCAGGAAGAAGTAGCTGAGGCAAAGAGAGGAGATAAAGTCCTAATTTTAAAATGAAGACACCTGATGTCAGAGTAGGCGTGCCCGAAGTGTAGGCGCATGAAACCGGAACAGAAGAGAGAAGTGTATGCTAGGGAAATCCTCTGCCTCCATGTCTGATGTTCCAGGTATGTGAGAAAAGGCTGAAGCATCTAGGGCTCTTCAGCTTGGAGAAAAGATGGCTGAGAGGAGATGTGATAGAGATCTATAAAATAATGAGTGGAGTGGAGTGGAACGGGTAGACGTGCATCGTTTACTCTTTTCAAAAATATTAGGACTAGGGGGCATGAAATGAAGCTACAAAATAGTAAATTTAATACGAATCAGAGAAAAATTTTCTTTACTCAACGTGTCACTAAACTCTGGAATTGTCAGAGAATGTGGTAAAGGCGGTTAGCGGGGTTTTAAAAAGGTCTGGATGGGTTCCTAAAGGAAAAATCCATAGACCATTATTAAATTGACTTGTGGAAAATCCACTGCTATTTCTGGGATAAGCAGCATAAAATGTATTGAACTTTTTCGGGATCTTGCCAAGTATTTGTGACCTGGATTGGCCACTGTTGGAAACAGGATGCTGGGCTTGATGGACCTTTGGTCTGTTCCAGTGTGGCAATATTTATAATTCCTGATATTTGTGATACTTTAGTCGTCACCAAGGAAGATTTGGGAGAAAAACTGGTGCCAGAAATGGTATTCAAAGCTGACGAATTGGAGAAACAATGAAAATCTCTATAAACCTGGAGGATGTTATGGGGCAATTTGACAAATTGAAGAGTAGCAAATCACCTGGACCGGACTGGTATTCATCCCAGAGTACTGACAGAATTGAAAAAATGAACTTGCAGAACTATTGTTATTAATATGTAATTTATCTTTAAAATTGAGCGTGATACTGGAAGATTGGAGGGTGGCCAATGTAACGCCAATTTTTAAAAAAGGTTCCAGTGGAGATCCGGGAAATTGTAGACCGGTGAGCCTGATGTCGGTCAGGGCAAAATGGTAGAGACTATTATAAAGAACAAAATTACATAGCATATTCAAAATCATGGATTAAATGAAGGGAAATCTTGCCTCACCAATCTATTACATTTCTTTGAAGGGGTGAACAAACATGTGGATAAAGGTGAGCTGGTAGATATTGTGTATCTGGATTTTCAAAAGACGTTTGACAAAGTACCTCATGAAAGACTCCAGAGGAAATTGGAGAGTCATGGGATTGGAAGTAGTTTGCTATTGTGGATTAAAAACTGGTTAAAAGATAGAAAACAGAGAGTATAGTTAAATGGTCAGTATTCTCAATGGAGAAGGGTAGGCAGTGGGGTTCCCCAGGGGTCTGTGCTTGGACCACTGCTTTTTAACATATTTATAAATGATCTAGAGATGGGAGTAACTAGTGAGGTAATTGCATTTTCCAATGATACGTTGAAACCCTCTGCTCAGTGTGCAGCAGCGGCTAAGAAAGCAAATAGAATGTTAGGTGTTATTAGGAAAGGAATGGAAAACAAAAATGAGGATGTTATAATGCCCTTGTATCGCTCCATGCTGCATCTCGAATACTGTGTTCAGTTCTGGTTACCGCATCTCAAAAAAGATACAGTGGAATTAGAAAAAATTCAGAGAAGGGCGGCAAGAATGATAAAGGAGATGGGAGGACTTCCCTATGAGGAAAGGCTAGTGGCTAGGGCTCTTCAGCTTGGAGAAAAGGCAGCTGAGGGGATATATGATAGAGGTCTATAAAATAACGAGTGGAGTGGAACAGGTAGACACGAATCTATTTATTTACTTATTTATGATATTCATATTCCACATTAAACACGAGGTGACGTTGCCAACTACAGGTCAGTTGCTTCCATCCCCTTATTGGTCAAGGTGATGGAAGGAATTGTAGCAGCCCAGGTCTCTATCTTTCCAGCTTTCGTCTCTTGCACGTGTCCCAGTCTAGCTTCAGGCTGTGCTATAGTACTGTTTTAACCACTTTAGTTTCTGCCTTCAGGGAGGAAATTTGTTTAGGCAACAAGGTCCTGGTTATGCACTGTGACATGTCAAGTGCCTTTGATGTGGTGGATTGTGATCTTTTGTTAAATTTACTAGACAATTTGAAATTTATGAGAAGGTCTTGTCCTGGTTTCAGGGCTTCCTGAAGTCTAGTTCTTACAGAGTAAAAATGTCGGCTGCATTATCATTGCCTTGGTCTCCAAATTGTGGTGTGCCGCAAGGCTCATCCCTATCTCCAATGGGATTCCATTCTTTTATCTACACAGATGATGTCACTATTTACACTCCTTTTCGAGGTGACATCCAGGGAATTCTATCTAGGATTATAACTGGCCTTCATTTAATGGAATCCTGGGCCTCTGAATTCAGGCTAAAATTAAATCAGGAGAAGACTACATTTTTGGTAATAACTAATCTGTTTGACCTTGATTACTGCAGCAATTTTAGCACTGACTGTATTTCTTAGCCTTTCGAGTCCACTCTAAAAATTGTAGGGGTTGTTGTTGATCGTAACTTAATCTTTGAATCTCAGGTGCCCTCGGTGTTACTAAGGGACCCTTTTACCTAGCTGCAGCAAAATGTGGCCTGCGGCAGTGTGAGCACGTCTTTTGGGCGCAAGCCTGGCCAGTTTTTACCGTGTCCTGGAAAAAGGGCCTTTTCTAAGGGGCCAGAAAATAGACGTATGGCAAAATGAAAACCAGCGTGCGTCTATTTTCGGCCTGAGATGTTACCGCCACCCACTGACTTAGTGGTAAGGTCTTGCGCACTACTCAGGCGCTAGGCATGCAGCACACACCCACTGCTGTTTACCGCCAGGTAAGCTCCACGTGGTAGAAAATATTTTCTATCGCGTGTTTTTGGTGTGGTAGCTGGGCAGTAAACCAATTTGGTGCATGCTGGATGCGCGCAGCTCCTTTCGCGCCTTTGTAAAAGGGCCCCTAAATCTTTTGGAAGCTGAAGCACATTAGGTCCTTATTTTCAATTGATATTTTCAGATTACTTGTCCAATCTCTTGTTTTGACCCAATTTCATGATTGTAATTCCTTCTAGGCAGGGTGTTAAGAATGTGTCTTAAGGAAATTGCAGACTGCCCAGAATACTGTGGCTAGACTTGTCATGCATGTACCACGCTTCGAGAGGGCTACTCCTTTGCTTTATCTTCCCATTAGCTCTCATATTTCAGATTTTGTATGGTGTTGCCCCTTGTTACTGTATATATTTAGGGTGAGATTTATTCCTCCCAGTGCAGCGAATCAGCCACCGCTATCTAGGGATGAATGAATCCCATCCAAGGCTGCTTCTGGTATATTTACCTCGTATTATGCAGACTCCTAAATTACCAGAACTGTGCAGTTTACTCTGAGCAGGTCAGGAGAGAACAACCAAGCCAAATACAACAGATATATGAGAAATCAGCTCCCAAGTTTATTTGGAACAGATATGCTAATACAATACTCACCAAATAGTTTCTATCATATCAATTATTACAGCAATCAAAGCAGTTTCTCATAAAGGGAGTAGACAGACAGTGAATCAAACTGATATCACAGATCTTGACTTCTCCAAGGACTATGCAAGTAACATGTACAATCAATTGGTTATGGGAATATATTACCCCAGCGGCACAAAGGTGTTCTCTGGGTCTGAGTCTTTACTGTTATATTTTACCACTCAAAGCCAATTAGTAGATATAAAAGACTCAAAATTACTCATGAGAAAGCAATTGGAATACTCGCCAGTTATGATGCAATAGACTGGTTTCTCATGGAGAGAGCAGTCGTGACCGTCTCTCTGGCTTGAAGTAGGAAATACACTCATTTTTATATGTCCATTCAGGATACGGATAATATGACAGTAAGCACACCTTACTGGCTCTATGTTAATGTCATAGTTAATACTGATTGGTTATGGTAATGAAGTGGTTAGTACTTTACTGGAAACAGACCACCTCTTACTGGAATACCAAGCCATGTTCTTGCAAGACCAATCATTTCTACATTTTTGACCATATCTTCCTGAAAACACTTTCTGTGACACCTGGTCATCTTCCTGTGAAACCATCTTTGTTCTGCTTCTCAAGAACATCTGTTACCACTATACTGCCACATTCATGCAACTCTGTCAGTTAGACCCCCACCCTTGCGGTTTTCAGCTTGCTCTGCAGTGTCTCAACTCTCCTTGACGTCAGAAGAAGGCGGAACACAGCGAAGGGAAGGCTAGAGACGTCGGGAGCGCCGCCTCCTTCCCTAACGCTGCGCTGCCGGAACCGCCGCCACGGAGGTAAATTTAAAAAAAAAAAGGGATGTTGGGGGGAGAGAAGAGGGTGGGCAGTTGAACAATGGGAGCGGGAGGGCAGAGGAGAAACGACAGCAAGGATGCGAAGGGGGGGGGAGAACAGGGCGGGACAGGCTGGGACATGGGAGACAGAAGAGCATGGATGCGAGGGGGGATCATGGAAGGGAGAGAGGGGAATTGCTGGAAAAGGATGAATGGAGGGGGCAGGGGACAGAGGAGCATGGATTGGGAGGGCAGGGCTCAGGGAGAGAGGGGAATTGCTGGATACGGATGAATGGAGGGGGCAGGGGACAGATGGGCATGGATTGGGAGGGCAAGGCTCACACTCTCTCTCTCATATACAATGTCTTTCTGACTCTCACTCTCACACACTCTGTCTCACAATGTATCACATTCACTCTCTATGTGCCACACAGTCACTCACACACTCGCTTAGTCTCATACACTCACTCTCACAGAGAATCTGTGTCTCACACACACTCTCTCTCTTGCACACACACACACACACACACACTCTCTCTCTCACACTGTGTCTCACATACACACTTGCACACACTCTCATTCTCACACACACACACTCTCACAAACACACTCACACCCAGACTCACTCTCTCTCTCACACACACACACTCACACTTTCACTCTGTCTCTCACACAGTCACTCTCACATACACTCTCCCAAACATACACACTCCGAGGAAAACCTTGCTAGCGCCCGTTTCATTTGTGTCAGAAACGGGCCTTTTTTACTAGTCTTAAATAAAGGTTATTCGTATAATTCGAATTCCTACATGGCTTTTGTTTGAAAAGGAACTTAGTACACCTTTACCTCTCTATATCTTATCCAAAACCAATGGTAAAGTTAAGTATTGGGATCATTTATCCCCTGTTATTTCAGCCACAATTTCCTCTTTCAACAGGGTTTGCAACACTATTCCCATATATTTACTGGAATTGTTTGATGTAATACTTTGGAATAATGTTGACATTCAAATAGAAAAAACCCAATAAACTGGCTGAAATGACAGAATTGTGGTATTTGGTCTCAAAGGGGCCCTTTTACTAAGGCACGCTGAAAAATGGCTTGCGCTGGTGTAGGTGCATGTATTACGCAGGTCCATTTTTCAGCGCGCCTGCAAAAAAGGCCTTTTTTTGGACAAAAAGGGACGTGCGGCAAAATAAAAATTGTCGCGCGTCCATTTTGGGCCTGAGACCTCACAGCCACCCATTGACTAAGCGGTAAGGTCTCACACATTAACCGGGCGGTAATCATCAACACGCGTACACTGCAGAAAATTCTTGAAAAGAAAACTACTACTACTTATCATTTCTATAGCGCTGTACTCTTGAACATGAAGAGACAGTTCTTGCTCGACAGAGCTTACAATCTAATTAGGACAGACAAACAGGACAAACAAGAGATAAGGGAATATTAAAGTGAGGATGATAAAATAAGGGTTCTGAACAAATGAGTAAGGGTTAGGAGTTAAAAGCAACATCAAAAAGGTGGGCTTTTAGTCTAGATTTGAAGATGGCCAGAGATGGAGCTTGACGTACCGGCTCAGGAAGTCTATTCCAGGCATGTGGTGCAGCAAGATAAAAGGAACGGAGTCTGGAGTTAGCAGTGGAGGAGAAGGGTGCAGATAAGAGAGATTTACCCAGTGAACGGAGTTCCCGGGGAGGAATGTAGGGAGAGATGAGAGTGGAGAGGTACTGAGGAGCTGTAGAGTGAATGCACTTATAGATTTCAAAAGCTTACGAAAAGCCAAATAATCATGTTGAGATTTTATATTTTTCGGCAAAGAATTCCACCATTTAGTACCTTGGTATGAAAAAGTAGCTCCTTCCCTGACGCTGCGCTTTGTTTTTTTTTTTTTCCCGCCCTCGACGTCATGACGTTTGCCCTCGACGTCATGACGTTTGACGCGAGGGCGGGGCAGAGATGGCTGGCAGCCTGGCTGGCTTCACACCACGAATCCACGAACCCTTCAAGTAATGTTTGAGTGACTTCAGAACGTTGTCTTCAGAACGTTCACGGTGCGTTTTATTATATTAGATAAAAGCAGAGTGATAGTGTATGAAATCTGGGAAATTAACACCTCTAATCATTTTACGTAATTTTAGAATTTGTAAAGAAACCTGAGGTGGTTTAGATTTCCAAAGAAATTGTGATAAAGTTCTGTCTGTGTGTTTGACAAAAGACTGAGGTAAGGCAATACGAAGCATACTAAGCCTATAATTAATTCTAGGAGTGAGTGTCATTTTAATTGTCTCTATTCTTCCCCACCAAGTTAAGAATACAGGAGACCAGTCAGAAGTCAACATCGTAATAGTCTGTAAAGTGTGAATGATATTTTTATCTATAGTTTCATGAACAGTCCGACCTAGGTATATTCCTAAATATTTAATAAATTGAGTTTGTGTTTTGCAAGGAAAGTTGGAAAATTCTTGTTGTGTGATGTCTCATTGTAAAGGGAGAAACTCTGTATTTTCCCAATTTATTTTATAGCTGGAGAGTTTTGAAAAGGAGTCGATCATTGAAAAAACATGTGGGATTGATGAGGTGAAATAGAAAGTAGAAGATCATCAGCATATAATAAAAGTTTAACTTCAAAATCATGAATTCTCAAATCATTAATTGGTATAATCCATTGAAAGTTTGGTGATTCTTCCTGAAGCAGCGTTGGGAGCAGCGAAACAAGGCGCTCATATTGAAGAGAACGTCATGTGGAACTAGCAGTGTAGCAAGGACTGTTGAATTACCAGTAGAAGATGGCTCGGTTGGAGCTATTTTGACAGGCTTATGGCTGGCTGTGGAGGAGTGGCCTAGTGGTTAGGGTGGTGGACTTTGGTCCTGGGAAACTGAGGAACTGAGTTGGATTCCCACTTCAGGCACAGGCAGCTCCTTGTGACTCTGGGCAAGTCACTTAACCCTCCATTGCCCCATGTAAGCCGCATTGAGCCTGCCATGAGTGGGAAAGCGCAGGGTACAAATGTAACAAAAATAAAATAGATACTATTGGAGATTCTACATGGAATGTTGCTACTATTGGAGATTGGATACTATTGGAGATTCCACTAGCAACATTCCATGTAGAAGGCTATGCAGGCTTCTGTTTCTGTGAGTCTGACGTCCTGCACATACGTGCAGGATGTCAGACTCACAGAAGCAGAAGCCTGCACGGCCACATTGGTGATCTGCAAGGGCTGACTTCTACATGGAATGTTGCTAGTGGAATAGCAACATTCCATGTAGAATCTCCAATAGTAGCAACAGTGGAGAGTGGCCTAGTGATTAGGGCGGTGTCCCACTGGTGGAGCTGTTCGACCACTTGTTCAACCTTCTCACCGAAAATGTTATCCCCCCGGCAAGGTGCATCCGCAATCCACTGCTGGACTTGATTCTCCAGGTCAGAGGCACGCAGCCATGAGAGTCTGCGCATCACTATCCCTTGAGCAGCGGCCCTGGACACAACATCAAAAGAGTCGTAGGCAACCCTGGACAGGAATTTCCAACACGCCTTCAGCTGCCTGACCACCTCCTGAAACGGCTTGGCCTGCTCCGACGGGAGCTTGTCAACCAAGTCCATCAGCTGCCGCACATTGTTCCGCATGTGGATGCTCGTGTAGAGCTGGTAGGACTGAATTTTGGACACAAGCATAGCAGAGTGATAGGCCTTCCTCCCAAAAGAGTCTAGAGTTCTCGACTCGCGCCCCAGGGGCGCCGAAGCGTAATCCTGAGAACTCTTGGCTCTCCTGACAGTAGAATCCACAACTCCAGAGTCATGAGGCAACTGGATCTTCATCAACTCTGGGTCCCCATGGATTCTATACTGGGACTCAATCTTTTTGGGAATGTGGGGATTAGATAATGGTTTCGCCCAGTTCGTCAGCAATGTCTGTTTAAGGACATTATGCAGAGGAACAGTGGACGATTCCTTAGGTGGCGAAGGATAGTCCAGGACCTCAAACATCTCAGCCCTGGGCTCATCCTCAGTAACCACTGGGAAGGGAATGGCCGTAGACATTTCCTGTACAAAAGATGAGAAGGACAAGCTCTCAGGAGGAGAAAGCTGCCTCTCTGGTGAAGGAGTGGGATCAGAGGGAAGACCACCAGACTCCACTTCGGGACCTATCTTCAGCCCATCTACTACTACTACTTATCATTTCTATAGCGCTACAAGGCATACGCAGCGCTGTACACCATACACAAAAAGACAGTCCCTGCTCAAAGAGCTTACAATCTAGATAAGACAGGTAAACAGACAGAACAATTAAGGGTAAGGGAATAAAGAGGTGAGGATAAAAGGACAGGGCAAGTGAGGAGTCAAAAGCAGTGGTAAAGAGGTAGGCTTTGAGTTTGGACTTGAAAACGGCCAAAGATGGGGCTAGACATACAGGCTCGGGAAGTCTATTCTATATTTACGAGCCTCCTGTGGGGAACCGTGTCAAAAGCTTTGCTAAAATCTAAGTAGATTACGTCTATAGCACGTCAATGATTCAGTTCTCCAGTTACCCAATCAAAGAATTCAATGAGATTCGTTTGGCACGATTTCCCTCTGGTAAAACCATGTTGTCTCGGATCTTGCAGCTTGTTGGCTTCTAGGAAATTCACTATCCTTTCCTTCAGCATGGCTTCCATTACTTTTCCAATAACCGAAGTGAGGCTTACCAGCCTGTAGTTTCCAGCTTCTTCCCTATCACCACTTTTGTGAAGAGGGACCACCTCCGCCGTTCTCCAGTCCCTCAGAACCTCTCCCGTCTCCAAGGATTTATTAAACAAATCTTTAAGAGGACCCGCCAGAACCTCTCTGAGCTCCCTCAATATTCTGGGGTGGATCCCGTCCGGTCCCATGGCTTTGTCCACCTTTAGCTTTCCAAGTTGTTGATACACACTCTCTTCCATGAACGGTACTCTATCCACTTCATTCTGAGGTGTACTTTTGCCAGTCCCTCGCGGTCCTTCTCCAGGATTTTCTTCAGTGTAAACAGAACAAAAGTATCTATTTAGCAAATTGGCTTTTTCTTCATCATTATCTACATAGCGGTTCGCTGTATCTTTTAGTCTCACAATTCCCTTTTTAGTCCTTCTTTCACTAATATATCTGAAGAAATTTTTGTCGCCCCTCCTTACATTTCTAGCCATTTGTTCTTCCGCTTGCGCCTTCGCCAGACGTACCTCTCTCTTGGCTTCCTTCAGTTTCATCCGGTATTCCTCCCCGTGTTCCTGTTCTTGAGATTTTCTATATTTCTGGAACGCTAACTCTTTAGCCTTTATTTTCTCAGCCACTTGCTTGGAGAACCACATCGGTTTCCTTTTTCTCTTGCTTTTATTTACTTTCCTTACATAAAGGTCTGTGGCCCTATTTATTACTTCTTTCAGCCTGGACCACTGCCCTTCCACTTCATGTATGTCCTCCCAGCCCATCAGCTCCTTCCTCAGGTATTCCCCCATTTTACTAAAGTCAGCACGCTTGAAATCCAGGACTTTGAGTTTAGAGTGGCCGTTATATCAAACCAAACCGTTTGATGGTCACTGCTTCCCAGGTGTGCACCCACTCGGACATTTGACACACTATCCCCATTTGTGAGCAACAGATCCAGCATCGCTCCCTCCCTCGTGGGTTCCGTCACCATCTGTCTGAGCAGAGCACTTTGGAAAGCATCCACGATCTCTCTACTTCTTTCCGATTTGGCAGACGGAACCTTCCAATCTACATCCGGCAGATTGAAATCTCCCATCAACAGAACCTCTTTTTTCTTTCCTAATTTTTGAATATCCACGATCAGATCTTTATCTAGTTCCTCTAATTGTGTCGGGGGTCTGTAGACAACACCCACTTGGACCGAGATTCTATCCTCTCTTTTTAAGGTGATCCATATCGCTTCTTCTTTTCCCCAGGTCCCTGTCATTTCAGTCGCCATGATATCATTCCTCACATACAGAGCTACTCCTCCACCTTTACGACCCTCTCTATCCTTCCTAAATAGATTATAGCCTGGTATGCTTGTATCCCATTCGTGGGAACCGTTGAGCCATGTCTCTGTGATTGCAACAACATCTAAGTCTGCCTCCAACATCAGGGCTTGAAGGTCATGAACTTTATTGCTTAGACTACGAGCATTTGTGGCCATCGCTTTCCATCTATATTTCTTGGTATGTGTTTCAACATTAGTGATTTGGGGGTGTCTTTTCACTTTGGGTACCTTCATGTCTTTTTGTTCCAACTCTATTGCTTTTTCCTCTGCCTCAGTTCTATTTTCAGGAGCATTACAGTGCTGTAATGGAGCAAAAGAATTCTTTAGTGGCAACACTTGTGCGGGTGGATGCTTCTGTGTCACATGACGAAGTCTGCCTGAGCCTACTGTGAACCATCTGTTCTTATGTGGTTTTATTCTTTGAGGGAGTGGTAAGAAGCTATTTTTCTGTGCAGTCCTAGAAGCTGGTTTAATTGTATCCAATTCTTGCATTACTTTACTGAGCTCTTGTTGTAAACTAGATAGCAGAAGACAGATAGGACAAGCTTTAAGTCTCCAGATGATTGGCCTTGAAACTAAAGCACCACAATTATTGCAGAGAATAAAAGTTATCCTGACTGGTTGAAATGGGTATGAACAGGTGTACTATGTTGGGTTAACAGTCTGCAAGACTGCCTTTGTATGATTGAGTAAGGTAATGAGGTTTGGTTTGTCTATAAATGAGTGGAAAACCCTGGGGTGGGTGGGATTATAAGTCCCAAAGTGTCAGCTAACTACTGTTGTTAAGGCAATTCTCTAGATGGGGACCAGAATTGGTACAGTCTAATCAAAGAATGTTCAATTGATTTAACTTTCAAAATTGCCCTAGAATATAAAACTTTCCTTCTTGTGATATAAATCTAAATATTCCCAATAATTATAATAATAGCAGTTTCAGTAATGTAAAATGCAACTTCAGAGCCTCAATTGAGTGCTATGCAGTTTAAAACAGCCTCTCCTCTCTATCAGAGCTTGGCAGGAAAAGAAAGAAAGAAGGTTACACAGGGCAAATTAATTAATTAAGCAATAAGCATTAAATTAAAGAGAATATCAGGTATCTCACCTATAGCCAGAAAGTTGAGAAGTTTGGAATTTAAAGGTCAGAATTTACTATGCAAGAGTTAGGTTCAGGGGTCCAGTACCTGGAAATTTACAAACACAATTGGTTTGTCTCCCCTTCAGAGCCAACACCGGTTGGGCACATACACATTCACTAACAACAGAGGCTTCTTATTCAGAAGCACCTTCACAATGATATATCTTCCCATGGGGTCCACTATTGATCGCTGCTTTTCAACCTGGAGTCCTTTACTACTACTACTACTTATCATTTCTAAAGTGCTACTAGACATACACAGCGCTGTACACTTGAACATGAAGGGACAGTCCCTGCTCGACAGAGCTTACAATCTAATTAGGACAAACAAGAGATAAGGGAATATTAAAGTGAGGATGATAAAATAAGGGTTCTGAGCAAAGTGAATAAGGGTTAGGAGTTAAAAGCAGCATCAAAAAGGTGGGCTACCATTAAGGCATGTTACTTTACTGTTAAACCCAGTTAATAATAATAATACGAAAAAATATTATTACCCCTGCTTTCCTTTGTCTCGTTGGGCCCTCTATGTAATCTCCAACCCACCAACAGCACACTTTTTTGTGTTCTAAAGAAGTCATATGCGTTTCTTGGAGCATTGCAATGTGTGTTTTTTGTCTATTCAAGACCAGTAAGATCTTACTACGTTTAATAGGGGAGGACATACAGTGGGGGAAATAAGTATTTGATCCCTTGCTGATTTTGTAAGTGTGCCCACTGACAAAGACATGAGCAGCCCATAATTGAAGGGTAGGTTATTGGTAACAGTGAGAGATAGCACATCACAAATTAAATCCGGAAAATCACATTGTGGAAAGTATATGAATTTATTTGCATTCTGCAGAGGGAAATAAGTATTTGATCCCTCTGGCAAACAAGACCTAATACTTGGTGGCAAAACCCTTGTTGGCAAGCACAGCGGTCAGACGTCTTCTGTAGTTGATGATGAGGTTTGCACACATGTCAGGAGGAATTTTGGTCCACTCCTCTTTGCAGATCATCTCTAAATCATTAAGAGTTCTGGGCTGTCGCTTGGCAACTCGCAGCTTCAGCTCCCTCCATAAGTTTTCAATGGGATTAAGGTCTGGTGACTGGCTAGGCCACTCCATGACCCTAATGTGCTTCTTCCTGAGCCACTCCTTTGTTGCCTTGGCTGTATGTTTTGGGTCATTGTCGTGCTGGAAGACCCAGCCACGACCCATTTTTAAGGCCCTGGCGGAGGGAAGGAGGTTGTCACTCAGAATTGTACGGTACATGGCCCCATCCATTCTCCCATTGATGCGGTGAAGTAGTCCTGTGCCCTTAGCAGAGAAACACCCCCAAAACATAACATTTCCACCTCCATGCTTGACAGTGGGGACGGTGTTCTTTGGGTCATAGGCAGCATTTCTCTTCCTCCAAACACGGCGAGTTGAGTTCATGCCAAAGAGCTCAATTTTTGTCTCATCTGACCACAGCACCTTCTCCCAATCACTCTCGGCATCATCCAGGTGTTCACTGGCAAACTTCAGACGGGCCGTCACATGTGCCTTCCGGAGCAGGGGGACCTTGCGGGCACTGCAGGATTGCAATCCGTTATGTCGTAATGTGTTACCAATGGTTTTCGTGGTGACAGTGGTCCCAGCTGCCTTGAGATCATTGACAAGTTCCCCCCTTGTAGTTGTAGGCTGATTTCTAACCTTCCTCATGATCAAGGATACCCCACGAGGTGAGATTTTGCGTGGAGCCCCAGATCTTTGTCGATTGACAGTCATTTTGTACTTCTTCCATTTTCTTACTATGGCACCAACAGTTGTCTCCTTCTCGCCCAGCGTCTTACTGATGGTTTTGTAGCCCATTCCAGCCTTGTGCAGGTGTATGATCTTGTCCCTGACATCCTTAGACAGCTCCTTGCTCTTGGCCATTTTGTAGAGGTTAGAGTCTGACTGATTCACTGAGTCTGTGGACAGGTGTCTTTCATACAGGTGACCATTGCCGACAGCTGTCTGTCATGCAGATAACGAGTTGATTTGGAGCATCTACCTGGTCTGTAGGGGCCAGATCTCTTACTGGTTGGTGGGGGATCAAATACTTATTTCCCTCTGCAGAATGCAAATAAATTCATATACTTTCCACAATGTGATTTTCGGATTTAATTTGTGATGTGCTATCTCTCACTGTTACCAATAACCTACCCTTCAATTATGGGCTGCTCATGTCTTTGTCAGTGGGCACACTTACAAAATCAGCAAGGGATCAAATACTTATTTCCCCCACTGTACCTCCTACATTCCAAGACACCAATTTAACCACTGGCCTCGCCGATCTTATGCTTAGCTTGAGAGAAAACGTCAGAGGTCCTTTCCTAAGACTAAAGGAAGAGTGTCCCAGCCTACACCCTCCCTTACACCAACTCATTCTTACATTACTTACAGACTTATCCTCCATGACCCCCCTTCTTAAATTCAGCTGTCCCCCCCCCGTAACTTCCCCCGACCCCATCCCCACCCACACCCCAAAGAAAACTCTTATTTACCCCCAACCCCCTCCCCCCATCTCCGAGCCTAATGAAGACTCTGCACTTATTGGTGCCCTCCTCCCACCTCATACAATAGGTCTATTTGCATTTAATCGAGCAATAATGTTGGTGCAGTATCGTATCCCATCCACCCAAACCCTTCCTTCAAACAATTTCAATAGCACCCCCCCCCCCCCCAGGCATTCTCATTACATTACACAACACAACAATGATTTTGCTACTGAGAGAAAAACATGTGATTTATACTAAATTGAACCCGCCGATTCAAAATATGAACTCTGCATTTGCCTGACACGTCTAGATTTTAAGTTGTACATGCAAAGCCTATTCACTTATAATATTAATGCATTATATATTGGAAACATGGAGAGAGGTTCCATAAAGACATTTCTATAATGGAGAACAGATATCAAGGCCGCTGGAATCCCAACATGATGGGGGACTACTGCTGGGTTTTGCAATGGGAAAATATGACCGGTCACAAATGCAAAAGCAGATGTCTGAAGCACTTTTAACAGTACTGGGCCTTGCTGAAGTAAGACTTTTAAACTGGAATACGAGACTTTTTAAAAATTTTGTTATTCCAGAAATTTTTTTAATTTTCTTAGGTCTGCCTTCTCTATCTGGGCAGCGGAAGCCATGGTCCTTCTAATAGCCTGGAAGGAACTGCATAGCCCCTCTAGATACTTAATTACCCCCAACCCTGTATCTGCTCATGGCAGGTCTGCACAGACCAGGCTGTAGCTAGGTCTGTAATTAGAAAGGAACCCAGTATTCAATAGATATAATAAGATAGTTTATTATAATCTTACCAATAGCAGTACAGGTGAAACAGCATTACATGACACGTCAGCCTTCTATGGTCTTCTCTCTCCTTCTCTGTTCTTCTTCTGATCTAATACCCCTCAGACTGCTGCTTATATACAATTTTGACTTCATTGGTTCCAATGGACCCCAGTCTTTCTCACCAGGGCTCTTGGTTCTTATCAGTTGATCAGAATGACTTCACATGTTCCCAAACCTTCCTCTAGCCCCCCCTTGGATGTTCTCACCCGGGGTGCAGCTGACCCAGTACTATCTCTACATAACTATAGCAACTCTTGCTCATGACGTCTTGCAGGTGCCAGTCTCCTCATTATCTACAGAGTAGATTCCCTCCACCCTCTGTCAGCTCTCTGAGCACTTACTTTAGCATTTGCTACAGTAAAATGTAACTGTGTCAAAGGTGATCTCTGATTCTTACAAGCTAGCTCTCTTTTGTATCAGAGATGATTTTGATTTTAAGAAGCCTAGCTCTTATTATGAGCCATTGGCCTGTATTTTACTGAGAGCAAGTGTAATGGTATCAGTTTATTATTGAAATATGTAGCATGATATTTTGCTGGATCATATATAATAATATAAAAATACAGCTTTGAGATCAGCTAGCCTGAATTTCATCTCCCCTTCCCCTTTTCCTGGGGACTTCTGATAGCAGGACTAGTTAATTACAGACATTTAAGAGACAAAAGGGTACTGTGCTTCAAAGAGAAATAAAACTCTCTCTGCCCTCCCACCTAAAAAGACTGAACAAAAGCATGACTAAGGTGGATACTTGAAGAATCACATAGACATCTCCACCAGCAGACAGATAGTCTGGAAAAGGCATAACTCCAGCTATTGATAACAAAGACTTCAGAGGGGAAACCATAAACAAGACATTTGCTTGTCAAAGGTATACCTGCCCCTCCCATCAGCTTTCAGACACGTGCAGAAAGGAAGGACTTGTAATGTGTATCTGCTTCAGAGACTGAGCAGGAAGCCTTTTCACATCAAAAGACCATTTGTCAGCAATATCCAGACAGCAAGTCTTGTGATGTCATAAGACATGAGACCAAGATACCATAATGCCTTGCAAGTTATCCAGTGCAAACCAGGAAGCAGGTGCTGGGACTCTGTGATCATATCCTCCTGCAGCTTGCAAGATATAAAAGCAAAAGCTGTTTCCCCCAAGATTCAGATTCTCTTCAGCTGCAAGCAACTCAGATCCACTCACTGCAGAAGCCCTGTTCCTGTCCTAACCATGTGCTCATCAATCAGCTGGACCACAGCATGCTTGTAACAAGGACTTGTAAGTTAACCTACCTGCTACTTTGTTCTATTTTATGCACAAATTCTCTGTTCTAAGATCCTTTTAAAAACCTACCTCTCGTGTGCAATTGTATATTAAATCAACCTTTTTGAAGCTAAAAATACGGTCTCTTTGTGTTCTGAGTATATGGTATCTTTTATATATACTTAATTTATTTTTTATTGCAATTATCACCTTTGGTGATTGGTGGAGAAATTAATATCCTAAAACTTATAAATACAGCGCCTGCTCTTAAATTATAAACAGTAGCACCCAGAGATTCAAAATGGCTGCCGATTAGATCGGACGCTCAGCAGCTCTTGGAGAAGATGCCGAAGAGAAGGGGCCGCGTGTCCTCCTCAGCCGCCCCGCCACGGCAAAATCCTCAATTAATACAATCTACTATGACCGCTCACCTCCTAAGAGCCCAGATGCCGAGGACGTCGAGATCGGACCCGCTGAGTCTATCGGGTGGAGAGGGAAACACTCCGGAGACTTCTGGGTTGGAGCTTTCGCTCAGCCCCGACGCTAGACCACCTCCCACGCAACCCTCGGGAGTGAGCACGTCAACGCCGGTTTTTGCAGGGACGCCACCGACGAGTGAAGCAGTCCAACGGACCGAGGAGGGAAATCATCAAGCGGAGAATGCAAGCCTAGAAGAACAAGGCGCCTCCGGAGGGCTAGAAATAACATCTAGTTACCAGGATTTGATGGAAGCTGGAAGTGAAAATAGAAAGCAACAATCCACAGAAGTTGCAGAGGTACAATTTCCTTTTATTCAAAGACCCACTGAAATTACAATGGAATCTCTTTGGACATTAATTGTGGACCTTGGGAAATCCTTAAGCCCACAAATGAAACAAGTTTCACAGGACATTGTTAATCTTGACCAAAGGGTTCAAGTAGTTGAAACTAGGGCAGAGATTATGGTTACCCGACAAACAGAAATGGAGAAAGATTTGAAAATTGTACAGGTACACCAAGAGACCATGATAAAAGATTTATGTACTCTAAGGAGGCGAACTGAATTTCTGGAGAATGTAACTAGGAATAATAATATCCGTTTTTTAAATTTTCCTAAAAGTATGGGGGTCTTACCAAGAGAAATGCTTAGGAAATATATTATAGAGATTCTAGGTGTTTCTAAAGAAATGGTTCCTCCATTTACACAAACATATTATTTGCCCCTAAAAAACCAAGTATCTCAAACAAATGTCCTAGATATCTCGAGGATTCTAGAATCCTCAGATACTGAATTGGTAAGCCCTGCTACTTTAATTGCCACTGTAGCCTTATCACCGGATAAAAACTGGTTGATGAGGCTTTTCTTCCAAAACAAAGATAAAACATTTCTTGGTTTGAAGGTCCAACTCTTCCCAGATGTCACTAAGGAAACTCAAAAACGCCGTCAGAGATTTTTACTTATGAGACCTGCTGTACTTCAGATAGGGGCAACATTCTTTTTAAAGTACCCCTGCAAATGCCTAATAAAGTATGAATCTAATAAGTATGTATTCTATGACCCTTCTCAGCTATCATCTTTTCTGGTCGCAAAAGGGCAGGGGAATAATTAGATCTTAGTACTAGGTTTAGAAATAAAAAAAAGGGTATCTTTTATGAGTAACCGATCTAATGTGATTTTCCTTAAATTGTGTTTCCTTTATTCCTATCGTAAATTTTGAATCTCTGTAATGTGGACTTTAATTAACTTGCTGTAGGTACTTGTGTTAAAATAATTAATTTCTTTTTGTTTGAGAATGAACAGCATAGTTATTTCTTGACAAGTATTTATTCTTGTTTAATGATATATGTAAATGAATAAATATATAAATAAAAAAAAAAAAAAAAATTATAAACAGTAGCGAGTGTTCTAGAGCTCTTTCCCCCAAAATAAATAATTTCTTGTAACACAAGGGCTAGCAAGGCTAACATATTTCAATATACTGTTTACTACTAAAACTTTGATATAGATCAGGTAATTGTTGGAGTAAAACTCGTTCTGTAAAAAACTAGCCGTTAAGCCCGTTAAAACGGGCGCGTATTGGAATGTTTTTTTTCCCAAGGCCCCCCTCCCGTTGCAGCTGCAAGGCCCCCTGCCATCCTCCTTCCCTGCCAGCTGCAAGGCCCCCTCTGTCCCTCCATCCCAGCTCCAAGGCTCCAGTCCTCCCCCCTTCCCATCTGCAAGGCCCCCTGCCCGCCCTCCCTCCCAGTTCCAAGGCCCCAGGCCCTCCCCCCCCCCAGCTTCCAAGGCCCCAGGCCCTCCCCCCCAGCTCCCAAGGCCCCCTGCTCTCCCTCACAACTGTAAGGGGCCCCATTCATTCCCTCCCTCCCTCCCAGTTCCAAGGCCCCTTGCCCCCCCCCCATGCCTTCTTCCCAGCCAGCTGGAAGGCCCCCTTCAGTCCAGCCCTCCCAGCTCCAAGGCCCCCCCTCCTTCTGAGACCTCCCATGTCCCCTCCCCCCCACCCCGGAGTCGCCCCCTCCCCCCCTTCACCCGGCCCGGGCCCTCTCTTCGTTATTCAACTTACAGCAGCGCCAAAACAGCAGCAAGCTGCAGCTCCCGTTGGCCTTCCTTCACTGCCTGTGCCTCGCCCTAGTGTGACGTCACGTCGGCGAGGGCGGGGCACAGGCAGGGAAGGAAGGCCGACGGGAGCTGAAGCTGAGCTGCTTGCTGCTGTTTCGGCGCTGCTGTAAGTTGAATAACGAAGAGAGGGCCCGGGCTGGGTGAAGGGGGGGTGGTGGCGACTCCGGGGGGGGGGCGGTAGCGGCTACCTTGGGGGGGGGAGCGGTAGCGACGTCAGCGGTTCCCTCCCTCCCCTTCCACGCAGTTTCCCTCTCTGTCCCGCCCCCCTCGCCCCGTCATCACGTCTTGACGCGGGAGCGGGACAGAGAGGGAAGTCTCTACTGCGCATTTGCAAGTGAGTACGGTCACTTGCCTTTTATATGTTTGATTATTCAATGCTTTCCAAGTGCTTAATTCATTTGGGCAAACTTATGCATAACAAAATTTCCTGATGTGTTACAACAATTCTGACTTCGGATTTGGAATACGCACACTGAATTTAGTATAGGACAAATGGTTTTTGCCCAGTAGCACACGGAAAAATTTTTTTTTGTTGTGCTGTGATCTCTATTCCAAAGACAGAGCAAATTCCAACAATCATGAGTATCCCAATGCACAGTGTCGGGATTGGCTCTTCACCTGACCTAATTAGTATACGAGAGGGAAAAGAAAAGTTGGGGAGGGAGAACAAGAGGAGTTGGTAAACACAGCAACATCATATCTAATCAGTTCAGTTCATTCAGTCACAGTTCCAAAACATATTATGGTTCTAACAACAAGTCAAGACCCATCAAGCAAGCAGCAACCAGTTGAAGAGTAAACATAAAACCCCCATCTACCCCCCCCCCCTAAAAAAAAGGAACTTGTGGAATAGTTGCAATGTCAACAGACATTACCAATGCCATTTCAGAGCAGATATAGGGAGAATTCCCCTCTTGAGACCATCACAACTTAACTGGCATTCCCTTATGTACAATGCGTACCAGTCTGAGATGTTGTCATAAAAAAACAAAACAAACAAAAAAAAACAATGGATGATACCCAAGTATGTGCGGTAATGGCCAAAATTCAAAATCCGAAATTGCAACCCCTCCGCTCAGCAGATTAGTCCAGTTTGTAGTCACCTCGAAGGACCATCATTCAGGGTCTCCAGGAACATCTTTGCAGCTTCTGCTGATTCAAATACCTTGTCTGAACCTTCATGAAATACTCTCAGCTTAGCAGGGTATACCAAGGAAAACTTCAGCTTCCGCTCGTACAAAGCAGTGCAGATTGGCGTAAATGCTCTTCTCACTGTGGCTACCCTTGCCGAGTAATCTTGAAAGCATAATATGAAAGAAAAGAGCCAGCTTGCAAGGCTTGTAATATTGCTTGTTTGTGTCCATAATGCAGTATCCTCATAATCACAGCACGCTGCTTAGCCGGGTGTTGCCTGCGTGGGCCTACCTTGTGTGCTCTCTCAACCCTCAGGGGCCCCGACAGATTATTAAGATTTAAAGTCTTAGGTAACCAATTTTCAAGGAAGCTCACCAGGTCTGAGTCCTTTAATTGTTCTTGGAGGCCAAACAGTCTCAAATTATTACGCCTGGAGCGTTTTTCCAAGCTCATTTTCAGCAACTTTTTCTGTGTTGCTCCTGCAGGCTCTGCAGACTCCATCAACCGATCCTCCAAATCACTGATTATCTGTTGCATCTGGTCCAGATCTAAATGAAATCCGTCTAATCTTTCATGAGCTGCCTTCGCCCGATCATACAAAGCCTGTAACTTCTTGTCCAATGCTGCTTCAACTGCTGCAGTAACCTCCGCCATAATCTCCGCTGTCCATGCTGAGCAAAAAGTGCTGTCCAGCGGAACCTGCGTGTCTGCCATTTTGCTTTCAGTTGTTTTTCATCTTTCCTTATGTTTCTGTTGTACTTTAGCTGCCATTCCGAGGCCAGGCACTAGCGATATTATCATCAACACTTGCCTGCTTCTTAAGGGTAACTGCACCAAGGTTGTAATGTTGGTAAGAGCGCTGTAAAGCTGGATTATAGCGTTAGATTAAGGGGAAGTGCAGGAGTTCTGCTTTTCAGTGACCCCCCCCCCCCCCATGGTTGTTTTGGTGTCTGGAATTCATTGCCAGAGAATGTGGTAAAGGCGGTTAGCTTAGCGGAGTTTTAAAAAGGTTTGGACAGCTTCCTAACGGAAAAGTCCATAGACCATTATTAAATGGACTTGGGGAAAATCCACTATTTCTGAGATAAGCAGTATAAAATTTTTTGTACTTTTTGGGATCTTGCCAGGTATTTGTGACCTGGATTGGCCACTGTTGGAAACAGGATGCTGGCCTTGATGGACCTTTGGTCTTTCCCAATATGGCAATACTTATGTACTTATAAATTTTGCTTTCTGAATGAAGCTTTTACCACACTCACTACATGTAAATGGCTTCTCGCCTGTGTGGATTCTCTGATGTATGGTGGTCAATGTTCTCTTCTCATTAAAGCATTAACCACACTCACTTTATGGAAATTGTTTCACTCCTGAATGGATTGTCTGGTGTGAGTGTTTCCTTCTGAATGAAGCACATACCACACTCAGGATATGTAAATCGTTTCTCTGGTATGTGGATTCTCTGGTGTGGGTCAACATTTCTTTGTCATTAAAGCTTTTGTCACACTCACTGAGCAAAAATCATTTCCCTCCTGAATGGATTTTCTGGTGTATTTTGAGTGTTTCCCTCCACATGAAGCTTTTACCACACTGACTACATATAAATGGCTTCTCTCCTGTATGGATTTTCTGGTGTGTGATCAGTGTTGCCTTTGCACTAAAGCTTTTACCACACTCACTACATGTAATTGGACATGGCTTCTCGCCTGTGTGGATTCTCTGATGTATGGTCAGTGTTTTCTTCTCAGTAAAGCTTTTACCACACTCACTACATGTAAACGTTTCTCCCCTGTATGTCTTCTCTCGTGTATGGTCAGTTTTCCCTTTACTCTAAAGCTTTTACCACACTCACTACATGTAAATGGCTTCTCACCTGTGTGGATTCTCTGGTGTATGGTCAGTTTTCCCTTTACGCTAAAGCTTTTACCACACTCACTACATGTGAACGGCTTCTCACCTGTATGTCTTCTCTGGTGTATGGTCAGTTTTCCCTTTATACTAAAGCTTTTACCACACTCAGTACATGTAAATGGCTTCTCCCCTGTGTGGATTCTCTGATGTATGGTCAGTGTTCTCTTCTCACTAAAGCTTTTACCACACTCATTACATGTAAACGGCTTCTCCCCTGTGTGGATTCTCTGGTGTATGGTCAGTGTTCTCTTCACACTAAAGCTTTTACCACACTCACTACATGTAAAAAGATTCTCCCCTGTGTGGATTCTCTGATGTATGGTCAGTGTTCTCTTCTCACTAAAGCTTTTACCACATTCACTACATGTAAACGGCTTCTCACCTGTATGTATTCTCTGGTGTATGGTCAGTTTTATCTTTATGCTAAAGCTTTCACCACACTGATTACATATAAATGGCTTCCCTCCTGAATGGATTTTCTGGTGTATTTTGAGTGTTTCCCTCCACTTGAAGCTTTTACCACACTCACAACATGTAAATGGCTTCTCGCCTGTGTGGATTCTCCGATGTATGGTCAGATATCCCATTACGCTAAAGCTTTTACCACACTGACTACATATAAATGGCTTCTCTCCTGTATGGATTTTCTGGTGTGTGATCAGTGATGTCTTTACACTAAAGCTTTTACCACACTCACTACATGTAAATGGCTTCTCGCCTGTGTGGATTCTCTGATGTATGGTCAGTGTTTTCTTCTCCGTAAAGCTTTTACCACACTCACTACATGTAAACGGTTTCTCCCCTGTGTGGATTCTCTGGTGTATCATCAGTTTTCTCTTCTCACTAAAGCTTTTACTACACTCATTACATGTAAACAGATTCTCCCCTGTGTGGATTCTCTGGTGTATGATCAGACTTCCTATTACGCTAAAGCTTTTACCACACTGATTACATATAAATGGCTTCTCTCCTGTATGGATTTTCTGGTGTCTGGTCAGTGTTTGCTTCTCAGCAAAGTTTTTACCACACTCAGTACATGTAAATGGCTTCTCTCCTGTGTGGATTCTCTGGTGTCTGGTCAGTGTTTTCTTTATAGTAAAGCTTTTACCACAATGACTACATATAAATGGCTTCTCTCCTGTATGGATTTTCTGGTGTGTGATCAGTGTTGTCTTTACACTAAAGCTTTTACCACACTCATTACATATAAATGGCTTCTCTCCTGTGTGGATTCTCTGATGTATGGTTAGTGTTCTCTTCCTACCAAAGCTTTTACCACACTCACTACATATAAATGGCTTCTCTCCTGCGTGGATTCTCTGATGTATGGTCAGTGCTCTCTTCTTACTAAAGCTTTTACCACACTCACTACATGTAAACGGCTTCTCACCTATGTGTCTTCTCTGGTGTACGATCAGATTTCCCATTACGCTAAAGCTTTCACCACACTGATTACATATAAACGGCTTCTCTCCTGTGTGGATTCTCTGGTGTCTGGTCAATGTTTTCTTCTCAATAAAGCTTTTACCACACTCATTACAAATAAATGGCTTCTCTCCTGTGTGGATTCTCTGATGTATGGTCAGTGTTCTCTTCCTACTAAAGCTTTTAACACACTCAGTACATGTAAACGGCTTCTCTCCTGTGTGGACTCTCTGATGTATGGTCAGTGTTCTCTTCTTACTAAAGCTTTTACCACACTCACTACATGTAAACGGCTTCTCACCTGTGTGTCTTCTCTGGTGTATGGTCAGAGTTCCCATTACGCTAAAGCTTTTACCACACAGATTACATATAAATGGCTTCTCTCCTGTATGGATTCTCTGGTGTACTGTCAGTGTTGCCTTTGCAGTAAAGCTTTTACCACACTCACCACATGTAAATGGCTTCTCACCTGTGTGTATTCTCTGGTGTCTGGTCAGTGTTGCCTTTGCAGTAAAGCTTTTACCACACTCAGTACAAGTAAATGGTTTCCCTCTTGTGTGGAGTCTCTGATGTTCTGTGAGCTCTATCTTATGCCTGAAATTCTTATTACATTCAGTGCAGGTAAATAGTTTCATTCCTGTGCGGATTCTCCCATGTCCAGCACGTGCTCCCTTCTGACTGAAGCTTTTACCACAATCAGTAGATGTAAATGGTTTCACTACTGAATGAAGTCTCTTGAGCATTGTGAGGTTTCCTTCCCAACAAGCACTTTTACCACTGTCAGCAGAAGTATATAATCTCTCATTTTTCTTGATCTCCTGGTATTTTGAGAGATTTGCCTTACTACAAAATATTATTTCAGATTTAGTAGAAGTATCCGATTCCTCACCAGTTTGAGCTTTTTGATGATCTGTGACTGCTTCCTCTTGACTAAAGCTTTTCTGACATTCAGCACTTGAAACTGATCTTTGTCCTTGGTGGAATTTTGCATTTTTTGCAAAATTTTCTTCCTTCTTGGAGCTTTTCTCACATCCAGGACATGAAGATATTCTCTCATCAGTGATGTTTTTCTTATATTTTGTAATGTCTGTTTTATTGATAAAGCTTTTCCCATGTTCTGTATTTGTACACATTCTAGTTTCTTTATTAGTTTTTTCATGTTGCATTAGCTTTTTCTTTCTACTGAAACCTTTCCCACATTCAGAGCCTGTAAAATGTTTCTCTTTTATGTCTGTTTTCTGTTGTCCCTGTAGTTCTCTCTTTTGACTGATGTTTTCCCCACTGTCCGTACATGTAGACGGTCTCTCTTCAGTATCAGATCTGTGATGTGATTTTAGAACGAGATGATTGCTAAGGAATATCTCACAAATATCGCAGGAACAGCTTTGATCTCTCGTCTGGTTTCTCTCCTCTTCCCTGTCTGTTTGAGATTACTGGTACTGTTTTCACACAGAGCTGAGTCTCCTGGTGAAGGTTTTTGTTTATTTTGATTGTTTCCCTTTTCTCCCCAGTCAGAACAGGAAGGAGTCTCCTCTTTCTCTCTTTCTGGTAACACCTTTTCCCCTTCAGGCTTCTCACTGAGCTTCCAGTTATGTGTCTCTGTATTACTATTTTTAGGCTCCTCTTTTTCTAAATAAAAAAACAGTATTGTGTATTATTACAGGAAAAGACATAAAAAAACAAAGCTACAATCCAAACGTATCACAGGCACAAAAGCAACAATGATGAGCCAGTAATTATTAAATTGTAACATGGACAAACAATCCACCTAAAGCCGCCTAGGTAAACATTTTTTATATATTTTTAAGGGAGGAGTTTATGGGGTGCTATGTGTTTTTTGTTCTTAGTTATGTGCATAGGGTATTATAAGAAGATTCTTATACCCCTTTAATTTGTGTTTATCTTTAAGGCGATTGTTTGTCCATTTTACAATTTATAATTTTACCCCTGAATGCCGACACATGTTGGGCTGACGAACTTATAGAAAAAATATTATAAGGCTCTTTGGATTCCTTAAAGGATTTTATGAAACAATTACTGGCTCGTCATTGTTGCATAAGTACGTAAGTATTGCAATACTGGGACAAACCAAAGGTCCATTAAGCCCAGCATCCTGTTTCCAACAGTGGCTAGTCCGGGTTACAAATACCTGGCAAGATCCCAAAAAAGTACAAAACATTTTATGCTGCTTATCCCAGAAATAAAGATTGGATTTTCCCCAAGTCCATTTTAATAATGGTCTATGGATTGTTCCTTTAGAAAGCCGTCCAAAGCTTTTTTAAACCCCCCTAAGCTAACCACCATTACCACATTCTCTGGCAATGAATTCCAGATGTTAATTACACGTTGAGTGAAGAAAACTTTTCTCTGATGTGTTTTAAATTTACTACTTTGTACCTTCATTGAATGCTCCCTAGTCCTAGTATTTTTTGGAAAAAGTAAAAAGACACTTCACATCTACCATGGGACCGGACGGGATCCACCCCAGGATATTGAGGGAGCTCAGAGAGGTTCTGGCGGGTCCTCTTAAAGATTTGTTTAATATATCCTTGCAGACGGGAAAAGTTCCGAGGGATTGGAGAACGGCGGATGTGGTCCCTCTTCACAAAAGTGGTGATAGGGAAGAAGCTAGAAACTACAGGCCAGTAAGCCTCACTTCGGTTATTGGAAAAGTAATGGAAGCGATGCTGAAGGAAAGGATAGTGAATTTCCTGGAAGCCAATAAGTTGCAAGATCCGAGACAGCATGGTTTTACCAAACGGAAATCATGCCAAACGAATCTCATTCAGTTCTTTGATTGGGTGACAGGAGAATTGAATCAGGGATGAGCTATGGACGTAATCTACTTAGATTTCAGCAAAGCTTTTGACACGGTTCCCCACAGGAGGCTCGTAAATAAACTGGACAGGCTGAAGATAGGACCCGAAGTGGTGAACTGGATTAGGAACTTGTTGACGGACAGAAGCCAGAGGGTGGTGGTAAATGGAATTCGCTCGGAGGGAAAGGTGAGTAGTGGAGTGCCTCAGGGATCGGTGCTGGGGCCGATTCTGTTCAATATATTTGTGAGTGACATTGCCAAAGAGTTAAAAGGTAAAGTTTGCCTATTTGCGGATGATACTAAGATCTGTAACAGAGTGGACACCCGGGAGGGAGTGGAAAACATGAAGAAGGATCTGAGGAAGTTAGAAGAATGGTCTAAGGTTTGGCAATTAAAATTCAATGCGAAGAAATGCAAAGTGATGCACTTAGGGAATAGAAATCCACGGGAGACGTATGTGGTAGGCGGGGAGAGTCTGATAGGTACGGACGGGGAGAGGGATCTTGGGGTGATAGTATCTGAAGATTTGAAGGTGATGAAACAGTGTGACAAGGCGGTGGCCGTAGCTAGAAGGTTGTTAGGCTGTATAGGGAGAGATGTGACCAGCAGGAGAAAGGAAGTGTTGATGCCCCTGTACAAGTCGTTGATGAGGCCCCACCTGGAGTATTGTGTTCAGTTTTGGAGGCCGTATCTTGCTAAGGATGTAAAAAGAATTGAAGCGGTGCAAAGAAAAGCTACGAGAATGGTATGGGATTTGCGTTACAAGTCGTATGAGGAGAGACTTGCTGAACTAAACATGTATACTCTGGAGGAAAGGAGAAACAGGGGATGATATGACACAGACATTCTGTCAGGTTCTCAGGTTCAGAGCCCGAGGGGCTGGGCTCTGGAGCAAACGTGAGCCCTTGGGCTGCTGACGAGGAGCGACAGCAGCAGGCAAAACCCACCAACCAACACTGGGTAAGCACCCCGGCAGGGACTGCAGGCACTGCCCAGCGAACCGGAACACATGGACTGGAATCCCCCGGACTGGGGAACACAGGACTGGAACACTGGACTGCAATCCCCCGGACTGGAACACACACCGGACCGGAACACACTGGACTGGAGCACACCCGACTGGAACACACACCGGACCGGAACACACTGGACTGGAGCACACTGGACTGGTCCCCCGGACTGGAGGACACAGGACTGGAACACGGGACTGGAGCACACTGGACTGGTCCACACAGCTTCACCTGCACTTAGCTACTAAGCCCCCCAGGAGTTGAGCTCATGGGTTCGAGTAGCCGGCAGGACTTACTGGACGACACAGGGACAGGACTAGAACAAGCTGTAACTGAAGTGCACCTAACTCCTAAAGTGACCAAAAGTGTTCCTAAGCCCAGCACCAACAGAAAAGCTCCCAAGCCCTCCACCAACAGCAGTGCTCCCAACAGAAACTAACAGGGGTGCCCCTACGCCCTACACTAACAGAAGTGCAGGGAAGCCACAAGGGAAAAGGAAGGGAAGACAAATGCCAGACCTAACACTGGTACTTCCTAAGCACCAAGCTGCAGCAGCTAAACATGGGTCATGAGGAAAAGCAGGGCAAGCACAAGGAAACAAACAGGAAAGCCAAATACCCCAACAACAAAAGGTGCTTCCTAAACACTTACTCACAAGGGAGCTCCCAGCACCAAACTCCAGCACTGCACTAACAGCAGTGCTACACACCGTAACAAAAGGGAAAAACAGGGAAGTCAAACACACAAGTCTCAAGTGCACACTGCACTAAACTATCCTGGACCTAAAGCAAGTAGCCAGAAGCAAACATTGCGAAGGCCCTGAAGGAAAGAACCCACTTCCTTATCAAGGCCCTCCCAGATGATGTCACACTCCCTAGACCCAGGCAACAGCACACTAACCCAGAGAGCACACTGAAAACCATAGAGGCCCAACCCACACCAATGCAACACCGTGAAACACTTGAAGCCAGTACACCCAAAGAGAGTTAGAGCAACTCAGACTACCCACACAGGTGCAGTATAGTGAAACAATTAGAGCCCTGCTGCTGGAAGCTGCCAGCACAGAGAGACAGAGCCAGCTCAGAAAGGACAGAGAAAGAAACAGAAGCCAGCTAAGAAGCTGACTCCCAGGAAAGAGGTAAGTTTGAGAGGGGTTCAGACCCCAATCATAACACATTCAAATAATTGAAAGGTATTAATCCGCAAACAAACCTTTTCCGTAGATGCGAAGGCGGTAGAACGAGAGGACATGAAATGAGATTGAAGGGGGGCAGACTCAAGAAAAATGTCAGGAAGTATTTTTTCACGGAGAGAGTAGTGGATGCTTGGAATGCCCTCCCGCGGGAGGTGGTGGAAATGAAACGGAATTCAAGCATGCGTGGGACAAGCATAAGGAATCCTGTGCAGAAGGAATGGATCCTCAGGAGCTTAGTCGAGATCGGGTGGCAGAGCCGGTGGTGGGAGGCAGGGCTGGTGGTTGGGAGGCAGGGATAGTGCTGGGCAGACTTATACGGTCTGTGCCCTGAAGAGGACAGGTACAAATCAAAGTAGGGTATACACAAAAAGTGGCACACATGAGTTATCTTGTTGGGCAGACTGGATGGACCGTGCAGGTCTTTTTCTATCGTCATCTACTATGTTACTATGTTACCCTTTCCACTCCATTTTGCAATTGTAGAAGAAGAACAATTTAACAAGTTTAAAGGCCGTAGGGTTGCCATAAGGGAAGTCAGCACTACCGCCTGGCACACCTTGGGGGTTGTTCTGAGTTTGCAGTGTGCCATTTTCCACGTCAGAAAACATTTTTCTATTTTGTAACGTGGGACTGTGGTGTAGGCGCGTCCAGCGGTAATTGTGGACTGACCGATTACCGCTGCATTAAAACGTGAACCCGCCCAGGCATTAAATGGCCGCATGCAGATTTCTGTTTTAGCAGACGGCTATTTACGCCTCTGTTTTTATGTTTAATTTTTTTATTGATGACATGTTATGTTATATATGGGTATCCATTAACATACATACAATGTAAGTCAGACAACCACAAGAACAGATACAAATAATGCACTATTTCTCATATAAACTATTCAGTCTACTGCTATCGCTATCCTCTGTGAAACCGCCAACTCCCCCCACTCCCTTTGCGCATGAATATCCTAAGAACTAGATTTACATAGGTTATAAACAGTATATTTAATCACGCAATTCCCATAAGTTCATGGAGTCGATTCCTCCAATATGATGGTGCCCTATCTGAAACCCAATGGTTTAAGATGCATTTTTTTTCCCCAGGATGCAAGCCTTACTAAGAAAAATTTTTTCCTCCTGAGACCCCTGATCCCATATTGCAACCGAACTAAACATCACCCGTTCAAAAGAAAAATTCACCTGGTTTCGCAAGACCCGAGTCATAAACCGGGAGAGAGCTGACCAGAACAGCCTGATGCTTCTGCATTGCCACATTCCATGAAAGAAAGATGCAGTCCCCATTGCACACTTTGTGCATGCCATGCCTGCCTAGAAGTAAGCTCTATGTATGGTTCTGAAGTGGCATTCCTGCAACTCAGCGTTATGGACCACCCGAGTGTTCCCCTTAAGTGTACATAAGTACATAAGTAATGCCATACAGGGAAAAGACCAAGGGTCCATCGAGCCCAGCATCCTGTCCACGACAGCGGCCAATCCAGGCCAAGGGCACCTGGCAAGCTTCCCAAACGTACAAACATTCTATACATGTTATTCCTGGAATTTGGAGTTTTCCAAGTCCATTTAGTAGCGGTTTATGGACTTGTCCTTTAGGAAACCGTCCAACCCCTTTTTAAACTCTGCTAAGCTAACCGCCTTCACCACTTTCTCCGGCAACGAATTCCAGAGTTTAATTACGCGTTGGGTGAAGAAACATTTTCTCCGATTTGTTTTAAATTTACTACACTGTAGTTTCATCGCATGCCCCCTAGTCCTAGTATTTTTGGAAAGCGTGAACAGACGCTTCACATCCACCTGTTCCACTCCACTCATTATTTTATATACCTCTATCATGTCTCCCCTCAGCCGTTTCTTCTCCAAGCTGAATAGCCCTAGCCTCCTTAGTCTTTCTTCATAGGGAAGTCGTCCCATCCCCGCTATCATTTTAGTCGCCCTTCGCTGCCAATATTCTCCCCTCTGTTATTCTCCCTCCCAATTCCTGACTCCACCGCTCTGAAACCTCCTTAACTTCTCTTTTAGGTCTATACTCCCCCAGTTACGCCTCTGTTTAAAACATAGGCAATTCCACACTACCGAGCACCACTTACATTTGTAAAAGGCCCCCTTAGTAATACACAGACCCCTTTACATTCCCCTCGCTGCAGAAAATACAACACATCCATGCTGATTATTACCAGAGATGCAGATGATCTCCCTCAAGTAAAAGCTCCTTGTTGGCCTTTCCACATCGGTATAACAGCCATCGGAGTCCTGATCATGTCTCCAACGGTGGCCAGTCTGGTTACAAGCACCTGGCAGATCCCAAAAAGTACATCTATTTCTTTTCTTTTTTTTTAATTGAAAGAAGCCTTTATTCAAAAATTTAGGAGCAATGGCAAAATACAAACAAATAGGTATCACTTAAGACAGTAAGAAGATTTGCTAACAACAAAAGTCAACTAGGAAGCACCAGCAGTGAACAAGAATAAGCTCCCACAACAAGTGAAAACAAGTTTTTTTTGTTACATTTGTACCCCGCGCTTTCCCACTCATGGCAGGCTCAATGCGGCTTACATGGGGCAATGGAGGGTTAAGTGACTCAAGGAGCTGCCTGTGCCTGAAGTGGGTATGGAATTCAGTTCCTCAGTTCCCCGGGACCAAAGTCCACCACCCTAACCACTAGGCCACTCCTCCACCGTTGCTACTATTTGAGATTCTACATGGAATGTTGCTATTCCACTAGAAGTCGGCCCTTGCAGATCACCAATGTGGCCGCGCAGGCTTCTGCTTCTGTGAGTCTGACGTCCTGCACGTACGTGCAGGACGTCAGACTCACAGAAACAGAAGCCTACGCAGCCTTCTACATGGAATGTTGCTAGTGGAATAGCAACATTCCATGTAGAATCTCCAACAGTAGCAACATTCCATGTAGAATCTCCAATAGTAGCAACATTCCATGTAGAATCTCCAATAGTATCTATTTTATTTTTGTTACATTTGTACCCTACGCTTTCCCATTCATGGCAGGCTCAATGCGGCTTACATGGGGCAATGGAGGGATAAGTGACTTGCCCAGAGTCACAAGGAGCTGCCTGTGCCTGAAGTGGGTATGGAATTCAGTTCCTCAGTTCCCCGGGACCAAAGTCCACCACCCTAACCACTAGGCCACTCCTCCACCGTTGCTACTATTTGAGATTCTACATGGAATGTTGCTATTCCACTAGAAGTCGGCCCTTGCAGATCACCAATGTGGCCGCGCAGGCTTCTGCTTCTGTGAGTCTGACGTCCTGCACGTACGTGCAGGACGTCAGACTCACAGAAACAGAAGCCTACGCAGCCTTCTACATGGAATGTTGCTAGTGGAATAGCAACATTCCATGTAGAATCTCCAACAGTAGCAACATTCCATGTAGAATCTCCAATAGTAGCAACATTCCATGTAGAATCTCCAATAGTATCTATTTTATTTTTGTTACATTTGTACCCTACGCTTTCCCACTCATGGCAGGCTCAATGCGGCTTACATGGGGCAATGGAGGGATAAGTGACTTGCCCAGAGTCACAAGGAGCTGCCTGTGCCTGAAGTGGGAATCGATCTCAGTTCCTCAGTTCCCCAGGACCAATGTCCACCACCCTAACCACTGGGCCACTCCTCCACTCTAGTTAAGCCAGGTGGTTTCTTAGAAAAGAGAAAAAATTCAGTTTTTATAAGATTTTAGTACAGTGAACCCCACCCCCCTACCTCACCCAACTAACAGAAAAAAAAAATAAGACTAGTAAATAAAGCAAACACAAAGAAGGAAAAAAAAAATAAAATCCCTGTCCACACCTATACACCCCTCTACCTTCCCCCTCCATCTGTCCTAAACCTCAACATGAGCAGTTGGAAATAAAAGGGAGCCAAACAGCTTCCCATTTAGATGTCGTTTTACAACGCTTTGCCCAGAGCCACTTAACAATTGAAGGCACCTGAGAGGTCTTCCATGAGGCGGCCAAAACAACCCTGGCCGCCAGCATAGCTTGTCGAACCAATAAAGATTGTGAGGTAGTTAAGCCAGGTGGTTTCTTAGAAAAGAGAAAAAATTCAGGAGCCTACTTTATTGGTTCGGCGAGACATCTCTGGAGTCGAAACTGGACCCCCTTCCAAAAAGCACGGACTTTAACACAAATCCACCACAGATGGCCCATGGTACCCTCCTGTCCACACCCTCTCCAACACAAAGAAGATACCTGTGGAAACATATGATGGCGGCGAACAGGAGTTAGGTACCATCTATACAAGACCTTTAAAGCATTTTCTTTAAAGGGTATGGAGACTGAAACCCTGGACAAAGCACGTTCCATTTGTGTCCAATCATCATCACTAAAAGTCACCCCCAACTCCCAATGCCAGCGCACTCGATACTCAACAGAGGCCCGAACCTGCTGAAAAACTACAGACAAGTGATCAACCCCCTCGTCCCTTTAGAATCTTAACACAAGTCAGCCAAAAAATCTTCACTCAGGACTTTTGCCCTATTCTCCCTGGCAGAAAGAAAATGCCTAACTTGGGTATAAGAAAAAACATCTTTAGGGGAAATTGCGTAAGTTTCAGTCAAACTTTGAAAAGGAATAAAATTACCTTCATCAAAAAATTGGCCCGAGGACTCCAGGCACACCTCTTGCCACCGTGAAAAGACCCCGGATTCAAGGCCCAGAGGAAAGAGAGGGTTGTGAGTTATTGGAGAAAGCTTAGATAGTATCAAGTCTTGCTTAACAAACATGCTATTCCAATAGTAAAACATAGTCAATATGGAAGGACAAATCCCCTTTCCCAACAATCTATACCTCCGAGGAAGCCAGATCAACAAACGCAGCTGAGTCGCACCAACTGAAGCCTGTTCCAAGCCAATCCATTTTTTATGGGAAAGTGCGTGATACCACTCAATGGCCACCCGCGCTTGAGCTGCTTTATAATACCAGAGTATATGCGGAACACCAAGCCCTCCCTCCTTTGGGTCCCTATATAACAACTTTTTGGAAAGGCACGGCTTCTTGTTGGCCCAAATAAAGCGTAGGAGACGATTCTGAATGCTCAAAAGAAAGGAGCGAGACAGATGTAAGGGAAGGACCTGGAAAAGATACATCAATCGGGGCAATATATTCATTTTCAATGTAGCAATCCGTCCAAACCACGATAACTCCAGATCTTTATACAGAGCTTTCAAAAGGGAAGGGTAATTAGCTGGAAATAGTTCTGAGAATTTACTAGTAAGTATAATCCCTAAGTATTTAATGACACGAGTCACCCAACGAAATGGAAAGGATTCTTGCAGGGACATTAAAGTCGAGTGAGGGATACCCACTGCCATAGCCTCGGATTTAGATATATTTAGTTTAAAACCAGACACAGATGAGTAAACATCTAAAAGCTTAGTCAAGTTAGGCACAGAAATTAAAGGTTTTGTTAAAGAGAGCAGTATGTCGTCAGCAAACAGTGCCAATTTATATTCCTGACCCTCAACCAGAAGCCCCGAAATATTAGGGTTAACACGAATAGCATTTGCAAGCTGCTCCATGACCACAGCAAATAACATAGGTGAGAGAGGACAACCCTACCTAGTCCCCCTAGCCAGGGGGAACATAGGAGAGTTACCCCGTTAATACGAACACAAGCCTTGGGAGAGTTATAAAGAACTTGTGTCCAACCTATACATCCCAGCCCAATCCCTCTTCTCCATAACCCTGATCATAAAATGCCAATGAACACGATCAAAGGCTTTCTCAGCGTCCAAACTCAAAAGACATAAAGAGGTCTTTTACGTATTAGCTATATGTAACAAGTTGATCATTCAGCGAACATTATCTTTAGCTTGTCTATGAGGAATAAATCCAACCTGGTCAGGGTGAACCAGAACCGGAAGAACTTTAGCCAAACGATTCGCTAGGATCTTAGCTACAATTTTGACATCAGCGTTAAGAATGGAAATGGGGCGATAGGAGGCACACTCCACCTTGTCCTTACCCGGCTTTGGTATTACAGCTATCCAAGCTTCCATCATAGTTGGGAGGAAGAGCCTCTCCTTCCTGTACACCAGTAAGGATCTCAGCCAAAAAAGGGGCCAATTCACCCCTAAACACTTTATAAAAATCATTTGGCAAGCCGTCTAATCCGGGAGCCTTTCCGGCTGGTAAATCTTTGATAACTGCAACAATTTCTTCCACCTGAATGTTACCATCCAGCACTGAATGTTGCTCATCAGACAATGAAGGAAGGTTTTGGGAAGAAAGAAAGGCCTCTATAGCGTCACTTTGGATATTAGGGTCTGCCGAGTATAGAGATTCGTAAAAAGACTGAAAACGCTTACGGATCAAAGAAGACTGAGTCAGCACCTTATTCTTACCATCTCCAACCCGCAAAATGGTACGGTCGAGCCATTGCTTCCGCAATCGAAGGGCTAACGAACGACCCGGTTTATTCCGGTTAAAGTACTGGTGTAGCTGATGCTGTCCCCGAACATACTTTAATTGCTCTGAATAGATATTATCTAATTGAAGACGAAGAGCTTGGATCTTCCGCAAGACAGATACCGAATGCGAGGATTTATGTTGAGTCTCCAAGTAAGATAACTGCGACAAGCACATATTCACCTCTTTCCGACGGGCCCTAGCCTGGATACTAGCTTGTTGTAAGAAAAATCCCCTCGTTACAGCCTTCAAGGCATCCCAAATAATCCCCATTGGAGGACCGGAATTCAGGTTGATATCAAGGTATTCCTTTAAAAGGGTGCGATATGCCACCAACAGCTTCTCATCTCTTAATAAAGAAACATTAAGAGTCCACCTAGTATCCTTATCCGCCTCACAAAGGGAAGAGAGATGAAGCCAAACTGGAGAATGATCCAAAATAGTAATAGATCCCGTACCGGAAGTGTTATCACCCTGGACCATGGCTATATCAAGTAGAAGATCAATACAAGAATAAGAATCGTGAGAGTGAGAATAAAAAGAATAATCTGTTTCTCTGGCATGTTGTAGACGCCACACATCACACAAGGTGCGAGCTAGTGCAGCCAAGGCCTTAGAGATTTTAACGTCATTCTTGGAGACGGGACCAGACTTATCCATACCTGGAACAAACGTAGCATTGAAGTCACCTCCCAGTACAATCTTACCAAAAGGATCAGCTTGTACAATCTTTCCAAGCTTAGAGTAGAATTCAACCTGACAATCATTAGGAGCATACACGGCTACCAGAGAAAAATCCAAATTATTCAAAGACACATGTAAAATCAAAAACCGACCCCTAGGTTCACGCCTAATTTTCCTTACCTGAACCTGTAGAGAGGAATGAAGCAAGATCGCAACCCCCCGCTTCTTCGAGCACCAGAAGCATATCAGAAGCACAAAAAACATTAGGGTACTGACGATGAGTGAGAAACTTTTCATGATCCCGCTTAAAGTGGGTCTTCCTGTAAGAATACCACCTGAGGAGTGTGTAACAGTAAATCCTTAAATAGCTTTTGATGCTTTTGAGGAGAGTTTAGCCCCTTAACATTATAGGTCAAAAACTTAAGATCAACAGTCATTCATAACACAGATGACACACTGGAAGGCACCAACAAAGCGCAAATCTTCCGATCCGTCCAGCATCAGTCAAGGGAAGGAATATGAAAAGGCCCATGTTGAAGGAGAACCCCCCCAAAGACACAACCCTACCCCCACAACCCCCCCTCTTCCCCCCCCCCATTCCCGCTCACCAACCCCCCTTTTCCCCCCCTTCCCCATCCAATCAAAACTCTGTACAGTACCCAAACTTCCACCACCCCTCCCCCTATTCCCAACCACCCCAAACCCCTAGGTAGGGACTGAAAAGCCCCCCAACTAGGTACCTTGGAGAAAGAAACCCACCAACCCGATAACCATCCAAGCCCCCAATCGCCCGTGCATCCCCACTACCCCAAACACATACAGCCCTTATGGTACATCTCACACAAACACACAGCCCTCACTCCCCTACCTCCCCGACAATCTTCACCCGACCCCCAGAGAATGTTAAGGCAGACATAAAATTGATATGTTACACTCTATTAACACATAAATCAGAATCAAAGACACCATAAAAGTCTAATAGAAATACAGCCTGTCCCTTCAAATGGCTTTCGAGGGGGTTTTATATTTATTAGAGACCCTCTTCCATTGCTGGAGTTTAGCCCTAGCTGCATGAGCAATATCCACCGGAGGATGTTCAGCAGTCACCAGGCCATTATCATGTAAAACCTTCCAAATTTCCTATAGAAGACTGAGCCGATGCAGCCTTCCCCCCACGGTGAAGCATAGGCCAAAGGGAAAGGCCCATCGGTATGGGATCTTATTCGCAGTCAAGATTTCTAAAGCTGGTTTCACCCCCCGACGCTTAGCCAGAGTCAATTGAGACAAATCCTGAAATACTTTCACCTGAGCATCATTGTAATCCACATATGTGACCTGCCAGGTTCTCTGCAACACTTGCTTCTTAATTGCATAGGATGAGAAACAAGCTACAATGTCCCTGGGTTTATTATCAATTCTCTTCCTCAAGACTCTGTGAGCTCTCTCCACAGCAGAGACCTCGGACCCCAGCAGCTTCCCACAGAGTAGTTGTACCATTACTACATCCTCTTTGTCACCAGTTTCAGGAACTCCGCAGAACTGGAGGTTGTTTCTTCTCCCCGGTTCTCCTGATCGTCAACCTTGTTTTGCAGCTCATCCAGGTAGTCAAAGAGCTTAGAAATCTTGGAGACCGCACCCCCCTCCCCCCAGCTCCCGGAGGTCCACACTCAGAACATCCATTCGATCTAAAATCTCCTCTTTCCTCTCTAATTACCTTCAGGCATTTTGCAAGCTCTTTTGAAATGCCCCGTTTCACCGAAGCAGTGCCTACCTCGGCTGTGGACAAAGCGGAATCGGAGTTGGAGTGGGAGGTGCGGGCTGCGACGAGCACATGGCAATTTGCAGCCTTACCAGCCTGCCGCGCTGACTGCCGTTCAATCTCCTTACGCACCTGAGACATCTTTCCTGGCTGGACAGAAGCGGTCTCCATAAAATCAGCCCTAAGCTGAAACAGCAGGTAAGGGTCGGGGAGACGATGAAGCGCACTTTAACCCAATTTTAAAACAGGGACACGACGGCGCGCTGAACCTAGGCAGCCATCAGTGTTCGTGACGTCACTTCCTCCCAAGTAGATCTATTTCTTATGGTTCATTTTCCAGTGCTAAGCAATATCTGTCCCAAGTCTGCCTGACTGAAAATATTTTTATGGATTTTCTTCTTTTGAACTCCTTTATCGTAGTTCCTTTGACCACAACCTCTGGTACAGTCCACAGCTTAATTATGCGCTGCAGGTAAAGCAACCTTTCTACGTTCTCTTAGGCTTCCCTGGCGGGCGTAATGTGTCTGAGTAAACGTAATAGATGTTTCATTTATTATACTGTGACTTTTTTCTTGATGGCTAAAACGTCTGTTTGAATTAGACGTGGCAAAATCAGGACAACCGGAATTCTCAACCTGCTGCTCTTTAATTGCACGGAGAGTCCTCTTGCTTTTGTATTATTTGAAAAGTTAATAAACTGTTCGACCACACCCTTCATTTTATAAAAGTCTATCACATTCCCTCTGTCATCCTTTCGTGAATTACATCTAAATGCTAACTATCTGTTTGTCTGGTATGTCAGAGATTACTTTCAACCAAAGCAGTACAAATTTCTTTACACTTGTGTGTTTTAAGCCTGTAAAATGTATTGGATATTTTCCTGTCTTAAATATGTCTGAAGTGTATTTCTCCTGTTCGGCCAGCAGATGGTGCATGTTCATGCTTAAAGCTGTTACAGAGAACTGACTTCACTTTCTTTTAGTCAGCACACAGATAATAGGAAGTGCCTGTAGTGATGTAAACAGTTTTTATTTGAAACTTGACTGTTTTGGGCTCTGAGGCTCATCTGAGCTTTCCATCCCTTCCTTCGGGTCTGGCCGACTATCTCTCCTGTTTGCAGCAGTGAGCCACAGCGCGGGGCTGAAGACAGCTGCTTCTGGCTGCCCCGGACCGTCTCGCTGCTTCATCCCACTCACAGTAAGTTGAAAAGGCTGGATGAAGCAGTGACAGGACCGGGGCAGCTGGAAGCAGCTGTCTTCAACACTGCCCGTGCCGCAGCTCACTGCTGGAAACAGGGAGGAGAGATAACCGGCCAGACCCGAAGGAAGGGAGGGAGAGCTTAGCTGCCTAACTGTTGGCACAGGGAGCCCGAGGAAGCAAAAAAAAAACTGCCTGGCTGGCCACTATTGTTGAGGCCCATGTAGCTACACCACTAGAACAAGCCATAGGGGAGGAAGAGGAGGACAACAATCTGAGAAGGGACCTGAGCCCAAATTTTGGAAGTTGGTTGTTAACACCGGCTCCCAAAATGCTTAAAAAATTAACAAACGGCTCGTGCGAGCCGGCTCCAGCACACCATTGCCTGGCTGCATAAGGTAGAGGGAGGGAGGAAGGCAGACACGGAGACGCCGGAATGGTAAACAGCCAGGTTATTTTCTTTTACTGTGGATTTACCACAGATTACTGTGGTTTACTGCAGATCCCCATCCCCGTGTCATTCTCTAACTCAAACAAGAGATTGATGATGTACTGTTAGTGATCGTTAACCTGTTAAAATTGTCCATAGTACATGAAGATTGGAGGGTAGCCATTGTAATGCTGATTTTTAAAAAGGGATCCAGGGGTGATCAAGGAAATTACAGATCGGTAAGCCTGACTTCAGTGCTGCGCAAAACAATGGAAACTATTATAAAGAATAAAATTATGAAACATATAGATAAACATGGTTTAATGAGGCAGAATCAGCTTGGGATCAGCCGAAGGAAGTTTTGCCTCAACAATTTGCTTCATTTCTTTGAAGTCATCAATAAACATGTGGATAAAGGTGAGCTGGTTGATGTAGTGTATCTAGATTTTCAGAAACCTTTTGATAAAGTTCCTCATGAGAGACGCCTGAGAAAATCAGAGTCATGGGATAGAAGGCAATGTTCTGGTGTGGATTAGGAATTGGTAATCGGACAGAAAACAGAGGGTTGGGTTAAATGGTCAGGTCATTTCTCTCAATGGAGGAGGGTGAATAGTGGAGTGCCACAGGGATCTGTACTGGGACAGGTGCTATTTAACGTATTTATAAATAATCTGGAAATCGAAAAGACAAGTGAGGTAATTAAATTTGCAGATGACACAAAACTATTCAAAGTTGTCAAAACACATGTGGATTGTGAAATCTGCAGGAAGACCTTAGGAAACTGGAAGGCTGGGCATCCAAATGGCAGATGAAATTTAATGTATATATCACAAATAGGAAGGCTGAGAGTCTTACTACTATATAACACCACAATATCCCTTATGAGGAGAGACTTGCTGACCTGAACATGTATACCCTGGAGGAAAGGAGGAACAGGGGTGATACGATACAGACGTTCAAATATTTGAAAGGTATTCATCCGCAAACAAATCTTTTCCGGAGATGGGAAGGCGGTAGAAAGAGAGGACATGAAATGAGGTTGAAGGGGGGCAGCCTCAGGCAAGATGTCAGGAAGTATTTTTTCACAGAGAGGATGGTGGATGCTTGGAATGCCCTCCCGCGGGAGGTGGTGGAGATGAAAACGGTAACGGAATTCAAACATGCGTGGGATATGCATAAAGGAATCCTGTGCAGAAGGAATGGATCCTCAGAAGCTTAGCCGAAATTGGGTGGCGGAACAGGTGGGGGGAAGAGGGGTTGGTGGTTGGGAGGCGAGCATAGTGGAGGGCAGACTTATACGGTCTGTGCCAGAGCCGGTGATGGGAGGCGGGACTGGTGGTTGAGAGGTGGGAAGCACTGCTGCGCAGACTTGTACGGTCTGTGCCCTGAATAAGGCAGGTACAAATCAAGGTAAGGTTTACACATATGTTTGTCTTGTTGGGCAGACTGGATGGACCGTGCAGGTCTTTTTCTGCCGTCATCTACTATGTTACTATGTTACTATAATGACAATAAGTACTTTCATCAGACTAAAGTTCTCTGAAGTGCATAGTTTACATTTTTATTTTTTGAATTTTTTGAAAAAAAGGGGGGAAAGCCTCTGAAAAGCCCAACCACCAACCCAAAAAGTCATTAATGAAGACAAGGGTTGAGGACAATCGAAAGGGCTATAATATCTTCACTGGCATCAAAAGGTAAAATTATGTATCATACCTGATAATTTTCTTTCCATTAATCATAGCAGATCAATCCATAGACTGGTGGGTTGTGTCCATCTACCAGCAGGTGGAGATAAGAGAGCAATCTTTTGCCTCCCTATATGTGGTCATGTGCTGCCGGAAACTCCTCAGTATATCGATATCAAAGCTCCATCCGCAGGACTCAGCACTTAGAGAATTACACCCACAAAGGGACAATCTGCCCAGCTCACCACCGCCGAAGTGGGGGAGGGGAATCCGTCCAGCTCATCCCCGAGAAGCGGGGAAGGGGAAACCACACCCGCCGATGCGGGGGGATCTGGCTTATCCTGCTACCGCAACCGTGGGAGGAGCTGGCTTACCCAAACACTGCCGAAGCGGGAGGGATACAAAGCTAGCCTACTGCCGCACGAAGCGGGAGGGAGCGCCGGCATAATTTAGTTATCAATACAGCCACCGCCGAAACGGGGGGAGAGGAAGCAGCAGCTCACTGTAACACAAAATCGTTTCAACTCAAGGAAAATCCAATTGGAAGAACTTGAACACGAAGTCCTCCTGAACAGGAACTGAAGATTAAACTTGAACCTGAAATATAACCAGAACAAAAACAATACAGATGTCTGGGCGGGGCTATGGATTGATCTGCTATGATTAATGGAAAGAAAATTATCAGGTATGATACATAATTTTACCTTCCATTTCATCAAGCAGATCAATCCATAGACTGGTGGGATGTACCGAAGCAGTACTCACCCAGGGCGGGACATGGAAATCCCTGAACGCAACACTGAAGCTCCAAACTGGGCCTCGGCCTGAGAGAAGGTATGAGCCGACACCCAAGTTGCCACTCTACAAATCTCTTCCAAGGAGACGGATCTAGACTCTGCCATCGATGCCGCCTGTGATGTAGTAGAGTGCGCCTTCAGCTGAATAGGCAGAAGCTTCCCTGCAGCCACATAAGCTGCCGCAATCGTCTCCTTGACCCAACGTGCCACAGTAGGCTTAGATGCCTGCAGACCCTTACGAGGGCCTGCGAACAGCACGAACAGGTGATCCGACATCCGGAAGTCATTGGTCACTTCCAAGTATCTGATGATGACTCGTCTCACATCCAGACATTTGAGAGCAGGGTACTCCTCTGGGTAATCCTCCCTATGAAAGGAGGGTAGACAAAGCTGCTGATTCACATGGAAGCTAGAAACAATCTTGGGCAGAAAGGAAGGCACTGGGCGAATCGACACTCCTGCCTCAGTGAACCGCAGGAACGGCTCTCGACACGAGAGTGCCTGGAGCTCGGAAACTCTTCTGGCTGAAGTGATAGCCACCAAGAAGACCGCTTTCAACGTCAGGTCCTTCAGCAATGCCCTTGACAAGGGCTCAAAGGGCAGCTTCTGCAAGGCCCGTAGCACCAGATTGAGATTCCACGTAGGCACTATCGAGTGCAGAGGAGGGTGCAGGTGATTAACTCCTTTGAGGAAGCGCACCACGTCTGGCTGCAAAGCCAGGGAAGCACCCTTCAAACGGCTCCTGAAGCAAGCTAGAGCCGCCACCTGGACTTTCAGTGAACTGAGCGACAGGCCTTTCTCCAGACCCTCTTGCAGGAACGCCAACACTGAAGATATTGGGGCAGTGAAGGGCGATAGAGAGCCTGCCTCGCACCACGATGCAAAGGTACGCCACACCCTGGCGTAAGTAGTAGAAGTAGAGCACTTCCTCGCTCTCAGCATAGAGGCGATGACCTTGTCTGAGAAGCCCTTCTTCCTCAGCCGCTTCCGCTCAAGAGCCAGGCCGTAAGACCAAAGAGGGAGGGATTCTCCATCACCACGGGACCCTGATGTAGAAGGCCCCGCTCGGCTGGCAGCCTCAGAGGGCCGTCCACTGAGAGCCTGATTAAGTCCGCATACCAGGGGCGTCTGGGCCAATCCGGACCCACCAGGATCACCCGGCCCGGATGCTTTGCCACCCGGCCTAGCACTCTGCCCATCATGGGCCAGGGCAGGAACACGTAGAGAAGCTCCTGTGCCGGCCACTGCTGGAGAAGAGCATCGACTCCCAGAGATCGAGGGTCCCATCCTCTGCTGAAGAACCGCGGCACTTGGCAATTGGCCGAGGACGCCATCAGATCCAGGCTCGGCTGGCCCCAGCGCTTCGTGATGTCCAAGAATGCCCGAGCCGACAGCTGCCACTCTCCGGGGGCCAAAGTATGGTGACTGAGAAAGTCCGCCTTGACATTCATGACTCCCGCAATGTGGGCCGCCAACAGCTGTTCCAGATTCGGTTCCGCCCACAGGCATAGCTTCATGGCCTCCTTGGCTAGAGGGACGCTCCTGGTACCTCCCTGGCGATTGACATAGGCCACAGCCGTGGCACTGTCCGACAGGACCCGTACTGGCCTTAGCACCAGGACCGGGAGAAACTCCAGAAGCGCCAACCGAATGGCTCAGAGTTCCAGGAGGTTGATAGACCACTTCGCCTCCACAGGAGACCAGAGCCCCTGCGCTGTCCTTCCCAGGCAGTGGGCTCCCCAGCCCGTCAAACAGGCGTCCGTTGTGATGACAACCCACTCCGGGGTCGTGAGAGGCATTCCTGCGGACAGCTTGTCTGGCCTCAGCCACCAACTCAGCGCCTTGCGCACCGCTGGATCCAAAGGAAGGCGTACAGCGTAATCCTCCGAAACTGGAGTCCACCGCTGTAGAACAGAGTGCTGTAGTGGTCTCTTATGGGCCCTGGCCCAGGGCACTACCGCCATTGTGGCCGTCATGGAGCCCAACAGCTGCACATTTTCCCAAGCCCGAAGTGTAGAGGATGCTAGGAACTGGTCCACCTGGGTCCGAAGCTTGACGCTCCGGTTGTCTGGCAGGAACACTCTGCCCACTTGGGTGTCGAATCGAACTCCCATATACTCCAGGGACTGAGTTGGGTGCAGCTGACTTTTTTCCCAGTTGACGATCCATCCCAGGGAGATCAGAAAAGCAATAACCCTGTCCATAGCTCTCCCACACTCTGCATAAGAGGGGGCTCGGATCAGCCAGTCGTCCAGATAGGGATGGACCTGCACGCCTTCCTTGCGGAGGTAAGCTGCAATGACCACCATTACTTTGGAGAAGGTCCGCGGAGCAGTAGCCAACCCGAACGGGAGGGCTCTGAACTGGAAGTGGTGGCCCAGGACTGCAAAGCGCAGGAAGCGTTGATGAGGCGGCCAGATGGGAATATGTAAGTAAGCTTCCTTGATGTCCAAGGATGCCAAGAATTCTCCTTTTTTCACCGCAGCTATTACGGAGCGGAGAGTCTCCATCCGGAAGTGCCATATTTTCAAGGCCCAATTGACTCCCTTGAGGTTGAGAATAGGCCAAATAGAACCTCCCTTCTTTGGCACCACAAAGTAAATGGAGTAACGTCCCTTGCCAAGTTAATCTACTGGCACTGGGACCACCGCACCCAGGCGGATCAGGTTGTCCAAAGTCTGCTGCACTGCCGCTGCTTTGACTGGAGACTTGCAGGGAGAGTTCACAAACCCGTCTCTCAAGGGCCGGCAGAACTCCAACTTGTAGCCGTCTCTGATGACTTCCAGAACCAAAGCGTCTGAAGTTACCCTGGTCCACTCTCCCAGAAATGAGGATAGCCGTCCTTCTATCTGCTCTGGGCCATGGACCAGGGCCCCGTCATTGGGTACGAGACCCTGGGGGAGGGCCGGAGGACGAACCTCCGGGATGGCGGTCCCTGCGAAAGGAATGCTGCTTGGGGGAGAAGTTCCGCTTGAAGGAAGAGGAGGTCGACTTGCCTGGGCGATACCGACAGGCTTCCTGAAATCGGCCCTTGGAGGAACCAGGGCGAGCACTGCCGGCCCGTGCCTTGACCTCCGGCAACCTCTTGCCCTTCGTCACAATCTTGTCCAGTTCGTCCCCAAAGAGCAGCTTGCCTTTAAAAGGCAACTTGGCTAGGCGAGATTTTGAGGCATGGTCAGCCGACCAGTGCTTAAGCCAGAGCCACCGCCGGGCAGAGACTGTCTGAGCCATAACTTTAGCCAAAGCTCTCAAGACATCATACAGCAAGTCTGCCAAGTAGGCCAAGCCTGACTCCAGGGCCGGCCAGTCCGCCCTCAAGGAAGAATCCGAGGGGGAAGCCCACTGCAAAACAGTCAGGCACGCCCTGGCCACATAGGAGCCGCAAACCGAGGCTTGCAAACTCAGGGCGGCCGTCTCAAAGGCCAACTTTAAGGCTGCCTCCAATCTCTTGTCCTGAGCGTACTTCAGGGCAGTGCCACCTTCCACCAGCAGAGCTGTTTTCTTAGTCACCGCAGTTATTAAAGAATCCACTGTAGGCCAGAGAAAGGCTTCCCGTTCCCCCTCAGGCAGAGGATACAGACGGGCCACAGCCCTGGCAACTTTAAGGCTTGCTTCAGGGGAATCCCATTGAGCTGAAATTAAAGTCTGCATGGTTTCATGAATGTGGAAGGTTCTAGGCGGGCGCTTAGTTCCCAGCATAATGGCTGAGCCAGCTGAGGCTGAGAGAGGGCCTTCCTCCAGAGAGGAAATTTTCAAAATGCTCATGGCCTGCACTAACAGGTTGGGCAAATCCTCTGAGCGAAAAAGCTGCACTGCAGAGGGGTCATCTGCTCCATCCGAGCGAGGATCAGTCTCCTCCAAAGAATCCCCTAAGGACCTTTGGGAGAACTCAGATACGCTGCCCTCATCCACATCAGAGGAGACAGAGTCCCCTAGGGCCTGGAGATCCACCTGAGGGCGCTTGATCATGGAGGCCACAGCACCCTTATCAGACAGGGGAGCAGGGGCAGCGTTTTGCATAAGAAAAGCCTGATGCAGCAGCAAAATGAACTCAGGGGAGAAACCCCCCCCAGTCTGTGCACTTCTGCAGCCTAGGCCATGGCCCTAGAGGCACTCTCAACCTGCGCTTCCAAGAGCGGGGGAGAGGCGCGCTGCGCATCCAAAATGGCGTCCGGCGCGACACTCCGCGGAGCCGCACGGGAAGAATGGCGCTTTAATTTCGCCGCCTTCTTACCATTGCCCAAGTCAAGGGCGACCATAGGATTAACGTCTCCCACCTTGAGGGCGGCCCAAAAAGAAGCCGTCTGCGGCCAAAACCGGGAAGGCGCCTACTAAAAGAGATTGTAGTAGATCGGGTATCTTTAAATAACAATAAAAATCAGACAAAAGATTGCCAATTAATACTGTCAAGTACTAAGCATGATGTACTTAGGAACAACAAACATAGTTTGAAATGTCTATATGCGAATGCCAGGAGCCTAAGAAATAAGATGGGGGAGTTAGAATATATTGCACTAAATGAAAAATTAGATATAATAGGCATCTCTGAGACCTGGTGGAAGGAGGATAACCAGTGGGACACTGTCATACCGGGGTACAAATTATATCGTAGTGATAGGGTGAATCGGATTGGTGGAGGGGTAGCATTGTATATTAACGAGAGCCTTGAATCAAATAGATTGAAAATTCTGCAGGAAGCAAAACACTCCTTGGAATCACTGTGGATTGAAATTCCATGTGCAAAGGGGAAAAGGATAGTGATAGGAGTGTACTACCGTCCGCCTGGCCAGGACGAACAGACGGATGCGGAAATGTTAAAGGAAATCAGGGACGCAAACAAACTGGGCAACACAATAATAATGGGGGATTTCAATTACCCGCATATAGACTGGGGTAATGTAACATCTGTACACGCAAGGGACATAAGATTTCTTGATGAAATCAAGGACAGCTTCATGGAACAGCTAGTTCAGGAGCCGACAAGAGAAGGAAAAATACTAGACTTAGTCCTTAGTGGTGCTCATGATCTAGTGCAGGGGGTAACGATACGAGGGCCGCTTGATAACAGTGATCATAATATGATCGGTTTTGATATTGGCATTGAAGGAAGTGAAACTAGGAAATCAAGTACGCTAGCGTTTAACTATAGAAAAGGTGATTACGACAAAATGAGAAAAATGGTGAAAAAAAGACTGAAAGGAGCAGCTCGCAGAGTAAAAAACTTGCATCAGGCGTGGATGCTGTTTAAAAACACCATCCTGGAGGTTCAGGACAAATATATTCCACGTATTAGGAAAAAGGGAAAAAAGACTAAACGTCAGCCGGCGTGGCTAAACAGTAAGATAAAGGAAATCATTAGAGCCAAAAAACAATCCTTCAGAAAGTGGAGAAGAGAACCAACTGAAAGTAACAAGATAGATCATAAGGAATGCCAAGCCAAATGCAAAGCGGAGATAAGGAGGGCAAAAAAGGACTTTGAGAAGAAATTAGCGTTGGAAGCAAAAATACATAGTAAAAACTTTTTTAGATACATTAAAAGCAGGAAACCGGCCAAAGAGTCGGTTGGGCCGCTGGACGAAAATGGTGTTAAAGGGGCGATCAAGGAGGACAAAGCCGTAGCGGAGAAATTAAATGAATTCTTTGCTTCGGTCTTCACCGAGGAGGATTTGGGGGGGACACCGGTGCCGGAAAGAATATTTGAAGCGGGGGAGTCGGAGAAACTAAACAAATTCTCTGTAACCTTGGAGGATGTAATGGGTCAGTTCAGCAAGCTGAAGAGTAGTAAATCACCGGGACCTGATGGTATTCATCCCAGAGTATTAATAGAACTAAAAAATGAACTTGCGGAGCTACTGTTAGAAATATGCAATCTGTCCCTAAAATCGAGTGTAATACCGGAAGACTGGAGGGTAGCCAATGTTACTCCGATTTTTAAGAAAGGTTCCAGAGGAGATCCGGGAAATTATAGACCGGTGAGTCTGACGTCGGTGCCGGGCAAGATGGTGGAGGCTATTATTAAGAATAAAATTGCAGAGCATATACAAAAACATGGACTGATGAGACAAAGTCAGCACGGATTTAGTGAAGGGAAGTCTTGCCTCACCAATCTAATGCATTTTTTTGAGGGGGTAAGCAAACATGTGGACAATGGGGAGCCGGTTGATATTGTATATCTGGATTTTCAGAAGGCGTTTGACAAAGTGCCGCACGAAAGACTCCTGAAGAAATTGCAGAGTCATGGAATCGGAGGTAGGGTATTATTATGGATTAAGAACTGGTTGAAAGATAGGAAGCAGAGAGTAGGATTGCGTGGCCAGTATTCTCAGTGGAGGAGGGTAGTTAGTGGGGTCCCGCAGGGGTCTGTGCTGGGTCCGTTGCTTTTTAATGTATTTATAAATGACCTAGAGATGGGAATAACTAGTGAGGTAATTAAATTCGCCGATGACACAAAATTATTCAGGGTCGTCAAGTCGCAGGAGGAATGTGAACGATTACAGGAGGACCTTGCGAGACTGGGAGAATGGGCGTGCAAGTGGCAGATGAAGTTCAATGTTGACAAGTGCAAAGTGATGCATGTGGGTAAGAGGAACCCGAATTATAGCTACGTCTTGCAAGGTTCCGCGTTAGGAGTTACGGATCAAGAAAGGGATCTGGGTGTCGTCGTCGATGATACGCTGAAACCTTCTGCTCAGTGTGCTGCTGCGGCTAGGAAAGCGAATAGAATGTTGGGTGTTATTAAGAAGGGTATGGAGTCCAGGTGTGCGGATGTTATAATGCCGTTGTATCGCTCCATGGTGCGACCGCACCTGGAGTATTGTGTTCAGTACTGGTCTCCGTATCTCAAAAAAGATATAGTAGAATTGGAAAAGGTACAGCGAAGGGCGACGAAAATGATAGTGGGGATGGGACGACTTTCCTATGAAGAGAGGCTGAGAAGGCTAGGGCTTTTCAGCTTGGAGAAGAGACGGCTGAGGGGAGATATGATAGAAGTGTATAAATAATGAGTGGAATGGATCGGGTGGATGTGAAGCGACTGTTCACGCTATCCAAAAATACTAGGACTAGAGGGCATGAGTTGAAGCTACAGTGTGGTAAATTTAAAATGAATCGGAGAAAATTTTTCTTCACCCAACGTGTAATTAGACTCTGGAATTCATTGCCGGAGAACGTGGTACGGGCGGTTAGCTTGACGGAGTTTAAAAAGGGGTTAGATAGATTCCTAAAGGACAAGTCCATAGACCGCTATTAAATGGACTGGAAAAATTCCTCATTTTTAGGTATAACTTGTCTGGAATGTTTTTACGTTTGGGGAGCGTGCCAGGTGCCCTTGACCTGGATTGGCCACTGTCGGTGACAGGATGCTGGGCTAGATGGACCTTTGGTCTTTCCCAGTATGGCACTACTTATGTACTTATGTACTTATGTACTTAAGGCGGGAAGACCCGCCGCACCGGAGGAAAAACCGGGGAACTCTCCCGACTCCAAAAAGGGGCCCAAAAAAGGCGACTCTGCCTTCGAACCCCCCGCTTCCCCGCTAGATGCGCGCACGCGGTCCGGGAAGCGTCTTTTCGCGCCCTTGCCCTCCGACGCCATAAGCCACGAGGAGACCGTTCGGGGAACCCCCTGCCCGCTATAAAAGGTAAAATTACCTGCTTCTCGCTCCGAGCTGCAACGAATTGGTGTCCCAGTGAGCAGCTGAAATAAACACCCTTTTTGGACGTTTTTAAAAAAAAAAAAAAGGACTTTTTTTTTTTGTTCAACGGAGCCAGCGGGAGGGGGGAGAAAAGGAGGGACCTGACACCACCAGGTTTGCACTTGCTCAGAAAGAGCCCTCAACCCCAGGTACTCAACAAAACCTAAAGATTAGGCTTGGAGACCTAGCCAGAGCTGCTGCTGTGCGACCACACACCTGCTGAGATAGAGAACATACTGAGGAGTTTCCGGCAGCACATGACCACATATAGGGAGGCAAAAGTTTGCTCTCTATCTCCACCTGCTGGTAGATGGACACAACCCACCAGTCTATGGATTGATCTGCTTGATGAAATGGAAAAACCCTTGTTTGTATTATTTAAATATAGCAATGCTAACTTCACAGAACTGACTTCAGGTGGATCCTCAAAAAAGTGAAAAAGAGAAGTTAACTTAAATCTCAAATGCAAAAAGCAACGTGCAAATGGTCGGTCCGTCACACTGACTTTGGCCAGAGTTTCGCTGTGTGCTGTCTCAAGGCTTTTTTCTTTTTTCAAAAAATATAAACATTTAAACTATGCACTTCACAGAACTTTAGTCTGATAAAAGTATTTATTGTCATTATATGAGAGATATTGTGGTGTTACATAGGCGCCGACTCCGTGGGTGCTCGAGCACCCCCAATATTTTGACCAGCTGGAAGTTCCCTTACCAGCCAGCCCGACCTGCCCGGTGGCCGCCCTCTTCTCCCTCAAGTTAACAGTCCTCCGCCCTCGCCTTCCTGCGTGCTGCCCAGAATTTAAAACTCATCCTACCTTGGGGTCCCGGCGGCAGCAGTGAAAGGCGAGCAGGCTCGGCGCTTCAGCCTTCTCTCTCGTCTCAGCTCTGGTCCCGCCCTCATTTCCTGTTTCTGCAAACACGGGACCAGAGCAGAGACGAGAGAGAAGGGAAGGCTGCAGCGTCGAGCCTGCTCGACTTTCACTGCTGCGGCCGGAACCCCGAGGTAAGATGAGTTTTAAATTCTGGGCGGCAAGCAGGAAGGCGACGGCGGAGGACTGTTAACTTGAGGGAGAAGAGGTCAGGCTGGGGTCGGACTGGCACTCAGAGGAGAGGGGGGGCCTGGAACTCGGAGGGAGGGAGGAAGGAGGGGGCCCTGGAACGGAGGGAGGGAGGGCTGGAACTCGGAGGGAGGGAGGAGGGCTGAAAAGGGGCTGGTGGTGTTTGGGGCGAGTTACTGGACATGCAGGGGAGGGGAGGGAGGAGAAATTGTTGGACATGGAAGAGAGAGCAGGGGAGAGAGGAGAATTGCTTGATATGAATGGAGGAGAGGGCAGGGGAGAGAGAATTGCTGGATATGAATGGGGGGAGAGGGGGGAGGGGGGAATGCACCACCTATAAACAAAAAAAAAAATTTTCAGCACCCCCATTCATTTTCAAAAGTTGGCTCCTATGTGGTTATATAGATGAAATTTAATGTACATAAATTCAAAATGATGCACATCGCAAAGAAAAATCCGAATCACAGTTACCTGATGCTGGGCTCCACCTTAGGAGTCAACACTCAAGAAAAATAATACGCTGAAATCTTCTGCCTAGTGTGCGGTTGTAGCCAAAAAAAAGAAGATGCTAGGAATTATTAGGAAAGGAATGCAAAATAAGACCAAGAATATTATAATGTCTCTGTATTGCTCCATAGTGCTACCTCGTCTTACGTACTGTGTTCAATTCTTGTCACTGTATCTCAAAAAAGATATAGTGGAATTAGAAAAGGTTCAAACAAGAGCGACCAAAATGATAAAGGAGATGGAACTCCTTTCATATGAGGAAAGGCTAAAGAGATTACGGCTGTTCAGCTTGGAAAAGAGATTGATAAGGGGGGATACGATTAAGGTCCTTAAAATTCTGAATGGTGTAGAACGGGTAAAAGTGAATAGATTTTTCACTCTTTCAAAAAGTACTAAGACTAGAGGACACTCAATGAAGTTACATGGAAATACTTAAAAAAAAAAAAACAGGAGGAAATATTTTTTCACTGAAAGAATAGTTAAGCTGTGCAACTCACAGCCAGGGGATGGGTTTAAAAAAAGGTAATTAAACTCTGTAATTGATTGCTAGAAAACGTGGTAAAAGCAGTTAGCTTAACCCCTCCCCATATCGAACATAAGAACAGCCATACTGGGTCAGATCAATGGTCCATCTAGCCCAGTATCCTGCTTCCAGCAGTGGCCAATCCAGGTCACAAGTACCTGGCAGAAACCCAAATCCTACGTCCACAAGGGCGGGCCATGGAAGAGAGAAGATCCCTGTCAGCGGCAGACAGCCTGTGCCAAGACCCAGTAGGAAGAAAGGAACTTTTGAGGTAAATGCGCTGGGGTCAGGGTGAGGAGTGTCAGAGATAGGAAATGCCGGACAGGGAGAGAGGGTAAGAGAGAGGGAGTTCCAGACCTGAGGACAGAGAGATGTGGGGAGGATGTATTGTCCCCCCTCTCCCCCCCCCCCCCCCCCCCACTGCTCTGGGCCCTCAGGCACTGCCCAGTTGCCCTCATGGTCAATCCACCCCTGCTGCTATGCTGTGAGAACATCGTATGGTATCTGTGCACTTTTTTACAATTATGTGTTTATTTTTTACAGTTAATATATATGTTTTTACTATATAATTTATATTTTCTGTACTAATACTTTTAACGCTTTAGTTGTATGTATAGACCACAGATGCAGCCAATTTGCTGAAACACAGACGGTGTCGGGTCCTTCAATAAACTCTGCTTCCTTCAGCATCTCAGGTCCACCCCATGGTTCACTAGACTTCTTCTATGGTGTTGTTCGGTTTCTGTTGCTGATTCCCTCTTGCTTGCATTGCATATAAGTGGGTCATCTCACCATCACACCGGCTTCCTGTAGTGAAACTCACCCACTGCCAGTCACTCCTTAATGTGCCTGAGAAGAGATTTTAAGAATAATGGGAAATCCTTACCCAGAGACATCAGGATCTCATAATTCTCCTTCATCACCTCCCTGTGAAGCTCCTTCTGCCCTTCATCTAAATACTCCCACTCCTCCTGGGAGAAAGAGACAGCGATGTCCTCAAACGTCACCCGCATCTGAAACACAAACCAAAAACACAGTCAGGGACACGGGGAGGTGCTCAGAATGCATTAGATTTCAGCTCCTGATGTGTCACCTCCCTCATGCCTTTGCTTTGGGGTTGCAACTGCTTTTTCTATGCTTTGTGTAGAATTCTCCCTGCATAAACACTCGGCTCACATTCTCAGATTCCAACTAGTATGAACCCCTCCCCTAAGAAGGATAAACCCCCCGGCTTTACTTCTCTTTCCCTCATTCCAGCATCCCCACCTCCTCTGCCTGGTCTTTCGCCATTCCACCCAGTGCGCACACATCCCATGACTGTCTCCCCCCTCCCCCCCACAGTAAAGATGCCTAGAACTCTCTCTCATATCTACCCCATTGCATACCTGGCACTGCATCCCTTACGGCCCACCTCATGCCAGTCTCCTACCTGCTGAGCGCAAACCCCAAGGGCCATTCTCCTGCCTTTCTCCACACCTCCAGCTCCAGAAAGGAAGAGGAGAGGGGGGGTGGAAGAGAATGTAAAGAGATGTCAGGAAGCAGAAAGTGAGAGTCTGGTAAAGCAGGAGAATGAGGAAGAAGAGCCTGAGGGGCCACAGCAGGGAATGGATTGAGCAGTGCCAGGCTCATTTCTTCTTCTGTGTGTGTGGCATTGCCTGGCACTGCATCCCCTGCTGCCCACCTCCTGCCAGTAAGGGGAGGAGAATGAGGAAGAAGAGCCTGAGGGGCTACAGCAGGGAATGGATTGAGCAGTGCCAGGCTCATTTCTTCTTGTGTGTGTGTGGCATTGCCTGGCACTGCATCCCCTGCTGCCCACCTCCTGCCAGTCTCCTACCTGCTCAGCACAAACACCATAGTAACATATTAGATGACGGCAGAAAAAGACCTGCACGGTCCATCCAGTCTGCCCAACAAGATAAACTCATATATGCTACTTTTTGTGTATACCTTACCTTGATTTGTATCTGCCATTTTTAGGCACAGACCGTAGAAGTCTTGCCCAGCACTGGCCCCGCCTCCCACCACCAGCTCTGCCACCCAATCTCCGCTAAGCTTCTGAGGATCCATTTCTTCCAAACAGGATTCCTTTATGTTTATCCCACACATTTTTAAATTCCGTTACCGTTTTCATCTCCACCACCTCCCGCGGGAGGGCATTCCAAGTATCCACCACCCTCTCCGTGAAGAAATACTTCCTGACATCTTTCCTGAGTCTGCCCCCCTTCAATCTCATTTCATGTCCTCTAGTTCTACCGCCTTCCCATCTCCGGAAAAGGTTTGTTTGCGGATTAATACCTTTCAAATATTTGAACGTCTGTATCATATCACCCCTGTTCCTCCTTTCCTCCAGGGTATACATGTTCAGGTCCGCAAGTCTCTCCTCATACATCTTGTAACGCAAATCCCATACCATTTTTGTTGCTTTCCTTTGCACTGCTTCAATTTTTTTTTACATCCTTCGCAAGATACGGCCTCCAAAACTGAACACAATACTCCAGGTGGGGCCTCACCAACGACTTACACAGGGGCATCAACACCCCCTTTCTTCTGCTGGTCACACCTCTCTCTATACAGTGTAGCTGGGTCGCCCATCCAGGACCCAGCCAGGCTCGTCCCTGCTTAGCTGCCTCTTCCTCCACACGACTGTTGCCTTCACTCCACAGCAATCTGGCTCCTCTGAGCCTTGGCTCCAGGCCCTGCAAACTCCCAGGACTTCCTCCTCCCTCCGTTCCTTTCACAGAGGCACATTCAAAGCCCAATGTTTATAAGTAAGAGCTTTTATTTTCTTGCTTCAAATCAACAAAACACCCTTCACTCCAGGTTGTTTAGGCTAGCAGCCCAGAGCACCATTCCGGTTCAACACAGTCAAATTCAGGTTCAAAAACAGTCCATATACTTCAAACTCAGGTTCAAAAACAGTCCATATAACTTCACTTCACTTTAGCTCAGATTACTTCACTTAGGGAACAGTACAATATCAGAGGGAAAAACCAAATAGCTTGGTAGGTTGCAGCCCAGACCTTTTTAGTATGAAACAGTTTACACAGTCTTTCTTGCACCTTCTTACAGCACAGTTACACAGCTTTATTCCCACCTGGTTCAGGCTGGGGTTTCAATTGTGCCCAGCTCTCTTTCTCTCCCACAGGCTGTAACTGTTTCCTCTTTAGTAGAGATTTCCCCCAGTGCCTCAGCCTCTCTCCTCCGGTCTTCCACCAGTCTCTCCAAGGTACAGCTAGCCACCCTCTTACAGCAGCTTTTTGGGTTTGAGCCAGGGCTCTAATCTCCATCTGTTCCTCCCCTAGCCCTTCAGTAATCTCCATTTTATCCTCCTCTTCAACTTCCCCCGTGCCCCCAATCTCTCCAGCTGGCCCTCATCACCTTCCTCAGAGACCATTTCCCAATCTTCTATCTCCTCCCCTAACTCTTGCACAGCCGGGTGGGGAAGAGAAGGATTCTGGGACTGGTAGTTCCTCCCCTTCTTCCTTAACCCAGCCAACCTCTCTGCCTCCGGTAGCCCAGCTTTCTGGATGTGGGTGTTGTGCACATGAAATCTGCCCCGTTGGGATTCCCCGGCACCCTGTACCCCCTTTCTTCGTGCCTTCCCGGATCCCCTTTCACCTGCACTCTCACAACAGCCTAGCAACTTTCTAGCTACAGCCACTGCTTTATCACACTGTTTCGTCGCCCTCAGATACTATCACCCCAAGATCCCTCTCCCCGTATGTACATATCAGACTCTCACCGCCTAACACATACGTCTCCCGTGGATTTACATAGTAACATAGTAGATAACGGCAGATAAAGACCTGCATGGTCCATCCAGTCTGCCCATGACAAACTCATATGTGTATACCTTACCTTGAATTTGTACCTGTCCTTTTCAGGGCACAGACCATATAAGTCTGCCCAGCAGTATTTCCCGCCTCCCAACCACCAGTCCCGCCTCCCATCACCGGCTCTGGTACAGACCGTATAAGTCTGCCCTCCCCTATCCTCGCCTCCCAACCACCACCCCCTCTTCCCCCCAACTGCTCCGCCACCCAATTTCAGCTAAGCTTCTGAGGAACCATTCCTTCTGCACAGGATTCCTCTATGCATATCCCACGCATGTATGAACTCCGTTACGTTTTCATCTCCACCACCTCCCACGGGAGGGCATTCCAAGCGTCCACCACCCTCTCCGTGAAAAAATACTTCCTGACATCTTTCCTGAGTCTGCCCCCCTTCAATCTCATTTCATGTCCTCTCGTTCTACCGCCTTCCCATCTCCGGAAAAGGTTCGTTTGCGGATTAATACCTTTGCAAATATTTGAACGTCTGTATCATATCACCCCTGTTCCTCCTTTCCTCCAGGGTGTACATGTTCAGGTCAGCAAGCCTCTCTTCATACGTCTTGGAACGTAAATCCCATACCATCCTCGTAGCTTTTCTTTGCACCGCTTCCATTTTTTTAACATCCTTCGCAAGATACGGCCTCCAAAACTGAACACAATACTCCAGGTGGGGCCTCACCAACGTCTTATACAGGGGCATTAAAACCTCCTTTCTTCTGCTGGTCACTCCTCTCTCTATACAGCCTAGCAATCTTCTAGCTACTGCCACCGCCTTATCACACTGTTTCGTCGCCTTCAGGTCCTCAGATACTATCACCCCAAGATCCCTCTCCCCATCCGTGCCTATCAGACTCTCCCCGCCTAACACATACATCTCCCTTGGATTTCTACTCCCCAAGTGCATCACTTTGCATTTCTTCGCATTGAATTTTAATTGCCAAACGTTAGACCATTCTTCTAGCTTCTTCAGATCTTTTTTCATGTTTTCCACACCCTCCGGGGTGTCCACTCTGTTGGAAATCTTGATGTCATCCGCAAAAAGGCAAACCTTACCTTGTAACCCCTCGGCAATGTCACTCACAAATATATTGAACAGAATCGGCCCCAGCACCGATCCCTGAGGCACTCCACTACTCACCTTTCCCTCCTCCGAGCGAACTCCATTCACCACCACCCTCTGGCGTCTGTCCGTCAACCAGATCCTAATCCAGTTCACCACTTCGGGTCCTATCTTCAGGCTGTCTAGTTTATTTAAGAGCCTCCTGTGGGGAACCGTGTCAAAAGCCTTGCTGAAATCTAAGTAGATGACGACCATAGCACGTCCTTGATTTAATTCTCCTGTCACCCAGTCAAAGAATTCAATGAGATTCGTTTGGCACGATTTCCCTTTGGTGAAACCATGTTGTCTCGGATCTTTTAACTTATTGGCTTCCAGGAAATTCACTATCCTTTCCTTCAGCATGGCTTCCATTACTTTTCCAATAACCGAAGTGAGGCTTACCGGCCTGTAGTTTCCAGCTTCTTCCCTATCCCCACTTTTGTGAAGAGGGACCACCTCCGCCGTTCTCCAATCCCTCGGAACCTCTCCCGTCTCCAAGGATTTATTAAACAAGTCTTTAAGAGGACCCGCCAGAACCTCTCTGAGCTCCCTCAGTATTCTGGGGTGGATCCCGTCCGGCCCCATGGCTTTGTCCACCTTCAGCTTTCCAAGTTGTTGACACACACTCTCTTCTGTGAACGGCGCTCTATCCACCTCATTCTCAGGTGTACTTTTGCTAGTCCCTCTCGGTCCTTCCCCAGGGTTTTCTTCAGTGAAAACAGAACAAAAGTATCTATTTAGCAAATTGGCTTTTTCTTCATCATTTTCTACATAGCGTTTTGTTGTATCTTTTAGTCTCACAATTCCTTTTATAGTCTTTCTCCTTTCACTAATATACCTGAAGAAGTTTTTCTCTCCCCTCCTTACATTTCTAGCCATTTGTTCTTCCGCTTGCGCCTTCGCCAGACGTACCTCTCTCTTGGCTTCTTTCAGTTTCATCCGGTATTCCTCCCCGTGTTCCTCCTCTTGAGATTTTCTGTATTTCTGGAATGCTAACTCTTTAATCTTTATTTTCTCAGCCACTTGCTTTGAGAACCATATCGGTTTCCTTTTTCTCTTGCTTTTATTTACTCTCCTTACATAAAAGTCTGTGGCCCTGTTTATTACTTCTTTTAGCCTGGACCACTGTCCTTCCACTTCTCGTATGTCCTCCCAGCCCATCAGCTCCTTCCTCAGGTATTCTCCCATTTTGTTAAAGTCAGCTCGCTTGAAATCCAGGACTTTGAGTTTAGAGTGGCCGCCGTCCACATGAGCCGTTACATCAAAACAAACCGTTTGATGGTCACTGTTTCCCAGGTGCTCAGCCACTCGGACATTTGACACACTATCCCCATTTGTGAGCACCAGATCCAACGTGGCTCCCTCCCTCGTGGGTTCGTTCACCATTTGTCTGAGCAGAGCACTTTGGAAAGCATCCACAATCTCTCTACTTCTTTCCGATTTTGCAGACGGAACCTTCCAATCTACATCCGGCAGATTAAAATCTCCCAACAACAGCACCTCTCTTTTCTTCCCCAACTTTTGAATATCAGCGATCAGATCTTTATCTAGTTCTTCCAATTGTGTCGGGGGTCTATAGACAACACCCACGTGGACCAATGTTCTATCCTCTCTTTTTAAGGTGATCCATATCGCTTTCTACTCCCTAAGTGCATCACTTTGCATTTCTTCGAATTGAACTTTTAATTGCCAAACTTTAGACCACTATTCCAGCTTCTGCATAATTCTACATAGTACACATAGTTCTATAGTGTAATAGCTGTGTGACTTATAAATTCTCAGAAAGACAAGACAGAGACCAAAAGACAGGAAATGAGGTAGGTTTTATTACCCACTACAAAAGTAGCTGGTATCTGTAGCAAACATTAGTTTGCCCTACCTACCAGAAGGATATTCCAGCATTCCCTACATCTGCAGTCACTTATATACACCTTCCATCACAGAGCACCACTTCATAAATTACCCAATGAGGAATCCTGCACATACACAGGGTTCTGCCCATGTGTCTGGTCATTACCTCATGTTTTACCAACCGTTGTTCTTATATGTCCAGCTAAACCTGGTTTGTACTTGTTTGCAGATAAAACCGTTATCAGGCCTCTGACTACAGTGAACAGGATGTGCTGAGGTCTGCAATAACAGGCCTCAACAAACACAAAGGACAAAGAAGCATAGTTGTGTGAGAAATGCTATAACAGTAGTAAATTTAAAACAAATTGGAGAAAATATTTCTTCCTCAATGTGTAAACTCTAGTATTCGTTGAATGAAAATGTGGTAAAAGAAGTTAGCTTAGCAAGGTTTTAAAAAAAGGCTTGGCTAACTTCCTAAAAGAAAAAAGTCCATAAGCCATTATTAAGATGGACTTGGGGAAAATCCACTCCTTATTTCTAAGATAAGCACATAAAATCTATTTTACTGTTTTGGGATCTTGCCAGGTACTTGTAAACTGGTTTGGCCACTGTTGGAAAATAGGATACTGGGCATGATGGACCTTCAGTCTGCCCCAGTCTGGCAACACTTTCCTACTATGGAAATGTTCATGTGCATTTCCCCCTCTCCCTTCCCTTCCATCCATATGCATTTTCCCCTCTACCTTCTCTTCTACACACACTTTCCTTCTATCCTCAAAATTGTCTCCTCTCCCTTCCCTGTGAATTTCCCCCTCACCTCTTTTCCTCCTTGTGGATCCCCCACTTCACTTCTTTCCATGTGCATTTCCTCTCACCTCTTTCTTTTCCTACATGTGGTGTTTTTATATGTTGGTCTTATTACCACCACACCAACAAAAAGAAGGTCCAAATCTCCCGTAAAATAAAATGAAAACAACAAAAAGGGCGGAAGATGAAACAAAACAGACCAATAACATTTTTCTGCTGCTCTTAGTCCTTATGGTCCTTTTCTGGTCTGTTTTGTCTCATCTTCCGTCCTTTTTGTTGTTTCTTGTTACCACCACCCCAAAGTACCAGATATCCACTACCCCCAGTTTGGAGTGATACAAGACCAGGTTTAGTCTTTTTACCAGCTCTCCAAACTTTCACGTATCAATTTAACATTACTGTTTAGAGAGATAAAAGACAAGGCCACGAGTATGAGAAAATCAATTCCATTTTTATTACTTACCAACTAATACTTTCTCATGGAAGATTGCTTCTGCTACACAAATGGTTGGGAGCGTGAAATACTGCTGGGCAGACTTATATGGTCTGTGCCCTGAAAAGGACAGGTACAAATTCAAGGTAAGGTATACACATATGAGTTTGTTCTTGGGCAGACTGGATGGACCATGCAGGTCTTTTTCTGCCGTCATCTACTATGTTACTATGTTATCTGAAGACAGCTCCTGCTCTTCTTCGTACTGTTTTTACACTGTTGCTTTGGGCTTCTGCAAGGTACTTCTCCACAGAGAATATCCAGTTCTCTTTTCCCA
>NW_021963620.1:0-70870 GCF_901765095.1 Microcaecilia unicolor | reverse complement strand
CACCAACTCTCCCAAAAACCCTTACTGCATAAAATCCCTCTCCTGACATTAATTCATGATTCCAGCGCATCAGCGCTGGCCACATTGTAAGTTCTCAGGTCCGGCAATCGAAGGCCCCCCTGATCACGTCTATAGGTAATTTCACAAAAAGATATCCGCGGACGTCTCGCATGCCATATGAAAGTACCTACCACACTTCGATACATACAGTCTTCCACTTTATTCACCCACAGTGGTATCATCTGCAACGGGTAAATTAGGCTTAGGCAGCATCACCATTTTTACCAAGGCTATCTGCCAAAAAACTCAATGGCAGATCCCTCCACCTCCCGCAGAGCTTCTTGACCTCCTCTAGTCGTGTTACTACATTCTTCTTGTATACCCATGAGGGATCTGCACTTAGAAAAACTCCCAAATACTTAATGCCTTCCTTAGCCCAAGCCAGAGGAAAGTTTTGCAAAGCCCTACTATCACAAGGGTTACTGACTGGCAATGCCTCAGATTTCCCAAAATTAATAGTGAGCCCAGAAAAATCCCCAAACTCTTTAATGAGGGCCATTACACACGGCAGCGTGGTAGTCGCCTTGTCTAATAACAAAAGCATATCATCCGCGAATAAATTAATTTTATACTCTTCTCCCCCCACTCTGAGTCCCCTCACTGCAGGTTCTTGCCTTATCCTGGCTGCTAGCGGCTCCAATGTCAAAATGAATAGCAATGGCGACAGTGGGCACCCTTGCCGGGTTCCTCCCTTCAATGAAAAACATTCTGTAAGGGAATTATTGACTATAATTTGCGCTGTTGGATTGCTGTAAAGCGCTCGTATCCAATCTAAAAATTCCCCTCGCACTCCAAAGTGCCCTAGCACCCAAAATAGGTACTCCCAGACTACGTTGTCAACGCTTTTTCAGCATCCAGACTCGCTACAATTGCGTCCCCAGCCCGTCCTCTGCCCTCAATAAAACTCGACTTACTTTCAAAATATTCGCTGAGGCGAATCTTCCTTAACAAATCCCACCTGGTCCGAGTGAACCAACAGGGACACAACCTGACCCAAACGGTCTGCCAGCACTGCTGCCAATATTTTTATGTCCTGATTGAGTAATGAGATAGGCCTATAAGAGCTAACCACCTCAGTATCCTTTCCTGGCTTGGGAAGGATTGTTATATGCACATGGTTTAATACTGGTCCCATAATGCCTGTTTCCTTCACTTCTTCGCACATTGACACGAACGTGGAACAATTACATCCTGTAGTATCTTGTAAAATTCCGGCCCTAACCCTCTGGCCCGGGGGCTTTAGCTAGCTGCAGGCGTTTAATTACTTTCTGTATCTCCTTCCCCTGGAGTGGGGCGTTAAGAAGCTTTATTTGGTCCTCTTGTAACTTGGGGAGCCCCACTTTAGCAAAAAACTCCTGACACTTGCCTTCAGAGAAAGAGCCTTCCCTATACAATTCTGAGTAAAAGCGTACAAATTCCTTCTGTATCTCTGGTTGGGTCTTGAAAACCCGCCCCCCCTCATCTCTCATCTTACTAATGTATGTTTTCGGTGATTTCTGCTTCACCAATGACCCTAACAGTTTACCTGTTTTATTGCCCCAGCGGTGTAACCTGTACTTATATAGTTGGATATTGCACAGCGCTCCTGCGTCCAATACCTCCCTCATTTCTTTCCGACATGTCACATAGGTTTTCCTGTTACTCTCAGAAGGAGAAATGATAAAAGCTCTTCGGGCATCTCTTAAAGCCAATGTAAGAGCTATTAAGCGGGAGGCACGTTTTTTATTCTGAGACGCGACATAGGACATAACTTTTCCACGCAATACTGCCTTTGCAGCTTCCCAATATATTCTTGCACTTACTGATTGCGTGTCATTGTCTGTTATGTAATCCATCCAGCTCTCCTCAAATATGTTCTGAACTCCCTATTTTGATACAGAGCTGGATTCATTCGCCATCGCATCGAATGTTTCCCTTCCCAATTTAGTTCCGCCCACACTGGAGCATGATCAGATACATCTGGTATTCCAATTCCTGTACTAACCACAATGGAACTCATCGAGTGGGATACTAGCAGATAGTCAAGGCGCGAATGGACTCCATGTGGGTGGGAAAAGAAAGTGTAGTCACACTCATCTACATGCTGGTGACGCCAAATGTCTACTAACTCTAATTCCCTCATAAGTAAATTTACCCCCTTCTCATCATGATCTTTCCCCGCTCTCTTAGGTGGTTTGCAGTCTATGGAGGGATCGCTTGTGATGTTGAAATCTCCCCCTATTATCAGCTTATAATCACTAAAGGTGGCTATTTTTGCTAACAGTGTGGAATAAAACTTGTGAGAGTAGACATTAGGTGCATATATACTGCAGAATCCTACTGCAACACCCTGCAGCACTCCTGCCACTATTATGAAACGGCCCTCTGGGTCTTGGTATACCTGGTGCATATGAAACGCTACCGTTTTCTTTATTAATATGGCCACCCCCCTTTGCCTGCCATTGTATGCTGCAAAATATATGTCACCTACCCAATCTTTCTTCAATTTGAGGTGTTCTAATTTGCTCAAGTGTGTTTCCTGTATGAGTGCTATGTCCGCTTTTTGTCTCTTTAAAGCCTGCAAGATTTTTGTGCGCTTTACCGGGGAATGTACCCCATCAACATTCAAAGATACAATTTTAAGATGTGCCATTCATACTATATACTTCGCATTTGCAATGCTCTTTACTGTCAAACAACGTTTTTCTCCAGGAGCCCCCCAGCTGAGCTCCCAGACCACGTACATATGTATGGCCCCTTGTCTCTGTTGCGATTGACCCTTTGAAGTTGTCCTCGCTGTTTGCAATGAGGATACAAGACAGCTCCCTCCCCCCTATCCCTTCCCCCCCACCACCCTCTCCCCCCTTCCCCCACACTAAACTCCCTTGTGATTCACATGTACTCCCCAGCCTCAACGAATCACAACACTCATGCCCCCAACACATCACCAACTCTCCCGAGACTTCTCTCCCCCCTCCCCCCTCCCCCCCCCATATGAATCCCTGAAAGATATAATGAGAGAATAAGGAAGAGAAAGAAACATGTCCATTATCAACAGCTTTTGCAGTGAAACTGATTATTGTAACTTAAATATTCAACCATTTAAACATTCAAACAGTAACCGGAAAGGAAAACCTCTAGAAAGGTCCATCCCCAGCTTATCCCGTCTTGCATGCAAACTTATCTGTCCGCTCTGAGGATACCAACTGACTACAGAGTGATAGTGTCCCTTGCTTCCATCTTGCATCAGTCAGCCCTCCGCAGGTTTCATTAAAGTTGTTGTAAAAGCTGTACTGCCAGGTGTCTTAGGCCCTGCGGAGCACCTCCACTCTCCTCAGCGTTCAAGCCTGCTGACTGCAGACATTGTGAGTCTCATTCGTCACTGTTATCACAGTTGGTTCACAAACATCTCCAATTCTGTAGGCTCAGTGAAAAACAAAGTTTTATTGTCATGCAAGACTCGGACTTTTGCTGGATACAATAAAGCGAATCGGACTCCTTTATCATATAAACGTTTGCAATGGGTTCCCATTTTCCTCCGCTGGTCTGACACTATAGCAGAATAATCTTGAAACAGCAGTATTTTTTTTCCTTCGTACTCCAGGCCACGCTTCCCTCTGTACGCTTGCAGGATTTTCTCTTTATCCATGTAATTCAAGATCTTAATCATCACCTGTCGTGGCCTGCTATCGTTAGCGCGTTCTGCTCCCACCCTGTGGGCCCTCTCCACTCGCAGTTTGTCCCCTTCCAGGTCCAAGCCCAGCTGTGTGGGTAGCCACTGTTCCACAAATCTGCGGAGCTCCTTCTCTTTAATCGATTCAGGTATGCCCAGTATTCTGATGTTGTTGCGCCTGCTTCGATTCTCGAGGTCGTCTGCTTTTTGTGCCAGCTGCTCACACTTTCTCTCAAGCGCTGCAATTCTTCCATTCGCGCCTTCCGCTGTGTCCTCGCATTGCGCAACTCTATCTTCCACTTGCTGTATTCGCGCACTCTGCCTCTCAATGGACTCCCGGATCTGGTCAACCGAAGTTTGCAATTTGGAGAGTTTTTCTTCCAACAGTACTGTAATTTGCTGCGCGAGGTCACGTACTAGCTCCGATGGCATCTCCTCCATTTTTTCAGCGCCAGGCGCCGCCGCCATTTGGTTTGTGAAATGCAGGCACTCTTCTTCCCCCGCGGAGTCTTGGCGGGCATACCCGCTTTTCCACACTGCAATGCGCCTCTCCAAGCCCCGATTCACAGAGTTCTCGCCTTTAACTACTCTGCTTCGCAAAGCTGATAATCTTCCAGGGATTTTTGCCGTTGATTTTGCCGGTTTTTGGGGAGTTAGGTCGGAGCAGGTCTCAGAGACGTCCGCTTTGCTTCACGTCATCACGTGACCCCGGCTTCTTTCAGTTTCATTCAGTATTCCTCCCCGTGTTCCTCTTCTTGTGTTTTTCTGTATTTCATGAACGCCAACTCTTTAGCCTTTATTTTCTCAGCCACTTGCTTGGAGAACCATATCGGTTTCCTTTTTCTCTTGCTTTTATTTACTCTCTTTACATAAAGGTTAGTAGCCATATTTATAGCTCCTTTCAGCCTGGACCACTACCTTTCCACTTCTCATATGTCTTCCCATCCCATCGGCTCTTTCTTCAGGTATTCCCTCATTTTGCTGAAGTCAGCAAAGTCCTCATTCCACCACCAATCTTCCTGTAGGTATACCCAGGCCCTGCCAAGGACTCCCTCCATACCTAAGGATTACATTGATTACAGCAATCAGGAGTGATTCAGTCCCTTTTGGCCAAAGAAGGATCCTCCCTTGCACACAGGAGTGTCTCTGTGGCCTCTGTCAATTCCACGCTCACCACTCTTTCTTTATGTAAAAAACTTATGGACTGGCCTGTCACCTGACATCCAGTCCCCTCCTTGATTGCTGGGCTTCTCTACATCATCAGGCAACTCCACTTAGCTTAGCACTGGAGGCCCTTCTTGACCCGATTCCAGCTCTACTGGTTCCAAAATGGTGGATTTTATCACCCAAATTAGGTCCCCACCATTTGGGGAGTTCCAGCACACTTCGTCTGCCATCTGACTCACTCCCTTGCGGCCCGAAAAAAGGACCTGTGATAGGATCAGCTCCATTGACAACTTTGGCGTTCTTGTTCACCTGAAGGGTGGATGCATTGAGGTCCAGTTAAAATAAATTAAAATAAGTGAAGTTTGGATTCCAAGGCAGACACATGCTGGGAGAACAACATTTGAGTTCCTCTTGGCATAATATTATAGAGATAGATTTAGAAGCAAGGGACCCCATAAGTAAGAGCAGTTAATGCATGATATGTAATTTGTTCACATATAGCTACATTTGTGGTTTTGAATATGAAAACTGATTGTATTACACTTCAAAGTATATAAAATGTAAACATTTTCAGACATTTTGATTTAAGACACCACCTTTCCCCAATTAGTTCATTAAATTGAGTGTTGACTGTATCTTCATTGAATTAGTATTGAATATCTTCAAATTATGGCATTATAGGGACAATTCTATAAGTTCATGCCTAGTTATGTGCCACTTACACATTTCAAAGGCTCCTTTAATTGCATGTTTCGTGTGTAATGCAGTAGGTGCTATTCAAGTAACACCTATGTGCTATAGCGTGTAACTTCAAGGTGGGCAGGTACATGAAAGCAGCATGGATGGGCCAAGTAACAGGCATAAGTTATAGAATACTGTCAGTTACACACATCATTCGGCAAATTTTGGCATGCCCATTTACACCAGCCTAAGATAAAGCACGCCAATACCAACCTAATGATGATACCCTTGGCCAAACTACTATCAAACCAAAACCTCAACCCATACATATACGCTGATGATGTAACGATCTACATCCCATTCAAACAAGACCTAAAAGAAATTTCCAACGACATCAACCAAAGTCTACATATCATGCACTCCTGGGCAGATGCATTTCAGTTGACACCTTTTCTGTTATGTGGTAAATTTAAAACGAATCAGAGGAAATTTTTCTTCACTCAACGCGTAGTTAAACTCTGGAATTCGCTGCCGGAAAAGGTGGTTAAGGCGGTTAACTTAGCGGACTTCAAAAAAGGGTTGGACGGTTTCCTGGAGGAAAAAGCTATAGAATGTTATTGAATGGACAAGGGAATAATACAGTATTTCTAGGATGGACGCAACAAATTGCTTGTTCTTTTGGCCGCTGTCGGTGACAGGGTGCTGGGCTCGATGGACCCTTGGTCTGTGTCAGCATGGCGATGCTTATGTACTTATGACCAACCGAGAAAGACTGTGACACTGGTCTGACCCAGTATGGCTGTTCTTATATTCTTATGTAGTTGTATGCTGTAACCACAAGTTAGCGCTAATTAGTACTGATTAATGCCTCTTAAGAGTACTAAATCAGTACTAAAGGCCGTGGTGCTTAATTTAACAATTAATTCTCCTGTTTACTAAGCCGCACGCAACGCTGATACTGCCCATTCAAAGTTAATGGGCTGTGTTGGCATTAGCGCATGGCAGCCACTAGCATGGCTTAGTAAACGGGGGTGGGGTAAGCAGTGGCGTAACTACATGGGGCCACAGGGGCCTGGGATCCCGTAGATTTGGCCCTGGACCCCCCTGCCGATGACCCTCTTGACCCCCCTCCCGCCGCCAACCCGCCGTCGCCATGCGCCGGAAGAAGTGTACCTCGGTTGGTGGAGGCTGGGGGTTGGCGGCGGGACGGGGGGGGGTCGAGAGGGTTGGCGGCGGGGGGGGGGTCAAAGTTGTTGGTGGTGGTGGCAGCGGCAGGGGTAGGTTGGCGGTGCCACCGGGGGGGGGGGGCTAAAATATGCCCCCTCACCTCGGGCTCTGGACCCCCCTCCAGCCGAAGTCTGGCTACGCCCCTGGGGGTAAGTTAGGTGCAGAACTGGTGCTATTCTGTAACATGTGTGCCGAAATTTGTGGGTGTGGGGGTCTGCTTATGATTATCACATGTTAGACAATCATCCCACACAACCTACCTTAACTGACTACGGCTGGAGTGCTGATGTCCCTGGATTTCCTACACTAATAAGACAAATAATACTTAGAAGTTTATTCTGGAGACAAGTAAATAGTGGCTCAAGCAGAGGCTATTGCAAATCTGAAATACAGAAAAGAAATGATTAGAGAGATCCCCTTGTCTCCAAGCCAGTTCACTGCCCTGAGAACAAGGAAGCGTTTCCCCCCCCCCCCCCCCCACATAGATTTCTCTCATTTTTATACAATTTGATTTAGTACAATAAGCAGGAAATTAATCACCATTTATTGATTTATTTATTTTATTTATTGCATTTGTATCCCACATTTTCCCACCTCTTTGCAGGCTCAATGTGGCTTACAATACATCATGAATAGTGGAAGCATGTAGGAAAAGATACATTTAGCATTATAGAAGGATTTTGGGTAACATGACAATGATAGAACATAATAGTAGTTTAACAAGTAAACATGATCATGATAAAACATTTTAGTAGTTTACAAGCAAAAAATTGTAAGACAGTTCTGGATATTTGTATTGGGTTCATATTTGTTGATCTTTGTGGTATGCCTTGCTAAAGAGATGGGTCTTTAGTAGTCTGCTGAAGTTAGTTAGTTCATAGTGCGTTTTTAGCGCGTTCCAGAATTGTGTGCTCAGGTAGGAAAAGGTTGACGCATGTGTTAGTTTGTATTTTAGACCCGCGGGAGGTGGTGGAGAGGAAAACGGTAACGGAATTCAAACATGCGTGGGATAAACATAAAGGAATCCTGTTCAGAAGAAATGGATCCTCAGGAGCTTAGCCGAGATTGGGTGGCGGAGCTGGTGGTTGGGAGGCGGGGATAGTGCTGGGCAGACTTATACGGTCTGTGCCCTGAAAATGACAGTTACAAATCAAGGTAAAATATACACAAAAAGTAGCACATATGAGTTTGTCTTGTTGGGCAGACTGGATGGACCGTGCAGGTCTTTTTCTGCCGTCATCTACTATGTTACTATGTTACAGTTGGGAAAGTGAAGATTAAGGAATGATTTTTTGGCATTTCTGGGTGGTAGGTCTATCTGGTCTGACTTTTAGGCTGGAGCATCTCCGTAGATGATTCTTGTGAACTAGGGTACATATTTTGAATGTGATGTGTTCTTTGAGTGGGAGCCAATGTAGCGTTTCTCATATTTTGATTTGCCGAATATGAGTCTAGCTGCAGTATTCTGAGTTGTCTGAAGTTTTTTGATTATTTGCTCTTTGCAGCCAGCGTAGAGTGCATTGCAGTAATCTAGATGACTGAGAACCATTTATTGTACCAGGTTGCGGAAGACGTTCCTTGGGAAGAAAGGTCTTACTCTTTTTAATTTCCACATTGAGTGGAACATTTTCTTGGTAGTGTTTTTCGCGTGATTCTCAAGTGTTAGGTGTCGATCAATGGTAACTCCAAGAATTTTTAGGGTGTCCGAAATTGGAAGATTCAATTTTGGTGTGTTAATGGTAGTGAATTTGTTCGTGTTGTGTTGTGAGGTGAGTATTAGGCATTGGGTTTTTTCTGCATTGAGTTTCAGTTGAAATGTATCCGCCCATGTGTGCATGATATGTAGGCTTTGGTTGATGTCATTGGAAATTTCCTTTAAATCTTGTTTGAATGGGATGTAGATCGTTACGTCATCTGCATATATGTACGGGTTGAGGTTTTGGTTTGATAGTAGTTTGGCCAAGAGGATCATCATTAAGTTGAATAAGGTTGGTGAGAGGGGGGATCCCTGTGGGACTCCACATTCAGCTATCCATGTGGCTGAAGTAGTCGAGTTAGATGTCATTGGTATGATCGTGTGGTTAGGAACCCCTTGAACCAATTAAGAACATTGCCTCCAATTCCGAAATTCTCGAGGATATGTAGTAGTATTCCGTGATCAACCATGTCGAAGGCGCTAGACATATCAAATTGTAGAAGTAGTATGTTTTTGCCAGTTGCGATCGTTTGTTTAAATTTGTTCATGAGAGTAACTAGTACCGTTTCCGTACTGTGGTTAGACCGGAATCCTGATTGGGAATCATGTAATATTGAGAATTTGTTTAAATAATTTGTGAGTTGCTTGGTTACCATCCCTTCCGTTAGTTTGGTTATTAAGGGGATGGATGCTACTGGCCTGTAGTTGGTTAGTTCACTAGCACTCTTCTTTACGTCTTTGGGTATGGGGTGAGTAGAATGTTTCCTTTCTCCTTTGGGAAGAGTCCAATTTGTAACATATAGTTCAAGTGATTCGTGAGGTCTGTTATGAATTGTTGAGGGGCCATTGTCATAAGCAGAAATGCATGAATGAACAGTTTCCTTTCACATCCTGTTTTTCCTTCTCCCTGGTCTCAAGAAGACTTCTAACCCCTCCCAATTTTCCCTCTCATGACTGCCCATCTTGTCACACTTTGGTGCATAAACATGTTTGGACCCAGTCTGATAAGTGAAGTGTGGGAGCTGTAGATATTTTAGGTTATTTCACAATTTCACCCTGCAGCCTGTGAGCAAGGGCTGTAATCAGCACACAGAATAGTTATGGGGGGGGGGGGGGGGGGGGGGAATAAATGAATCTTACAGGTAAACCTTGTTTCATTATTCAGAGGGGTGCTCCGAACATACAAACATAAGGGCCCAAGCCCCCTTAAAGCTTCCTACATGGGCTAGTCGGAAATTTGGGTGTGCAACTTTATAGAATCTGGGGGAACATGTTTGAATCCAACCTTCTGGTGGAGCGCAATCCCCCTGATTGTCTATATGGCGCTTCCAAGTTGCGTGCACACTGTAATTGAATAACTAGCTAATTAGCGCTGATAATTGGCACCCGATTCCAAACAAATGATTATTGGCACTGATTGGCTTTAATTCTAATGTACGCATGAGTCTGAACTGCGGGCTTGGGATTGGGAAGGTCACGGGTGGTTCAAGAGCATTCTGAGAATTTCCACTCATAATTTATAAATAAGGGGGGGGGGGGGAAGGGCGTTTAATTTAGGCAAATGGCTGCGCTTAAAGTGAGGCACGATTCCCGGCCATAAGCTTTAATTCTATAAAACACGCCTCACTTTAGACGCAACTTATAGAATACCTGTACATGCTTTTTTTTTGGCACTGATTTTTTTGGGTGCTAGATATTGAATCTAGTCCAATATGTATAATTTATAAAAATAAGAAAATGTGGGTCTGTGAGTAAAACATGGAAACCTGTGGAAAATTCTCCATGACATTGAATTTAATTTACTCTACAAAAACTTGTAATAATTTCTTTTTTTTTTAATTTTATTATTTATTCATTTCATCAAACATTCAAGAAAACATCTTGATCGGAAAAGAACATAAAACAAAAAATATCATATAACAATAAAGATTAACAATCTGTAAAGAAATCATTAGTACTCAAGTCCATACACTTAGAATCCAAGATTCAGGAATACAAGGAGAGTAATTAAATTTTTTTTTTTTTGAAAATTAACAGGATTAGGCAAGTGCCATTGAGGTGTATTACTTATTTATTAAGCGTTGTCCTTTTTTCTCGAGGCTATAAGAGCCGATGCATGCGTAGGCTCTGTAAACACATATTTCTTTCCATCAAGTCTTACTATACACTTGCAGGGGTATCTTAAAAAGAAGGTACCCCCCAACTGTATTATGCCAGACTTAAGGAGCAAAAATTGTTTCCTCCGTTTCCTTGTCTCCTTAGAGACATCAGGAAATAATAATATCTTACAGCCCAAAAAGGGTTTTTCTCTGTTACGAAAGAAAAGACGGAAGATCCAACCCTTATCCGGCAACAAAGCAACGGTAGCAACCAAGGTTGCAGCCGTTGCTAATTCAGAATCAGAAGTTTCAAGCAGAAGAGATACATCTATTGGAGTTTCAGGAATTGGTGGCAAGTTCTGGTCTGATACATTCAAAACTTCACGGAAATATCTCTTTAACATATCAAGAGGAGGTATTGTCTGTATCTTGGGAAAATTTACAAATCTTAAGTTATGACTTTTAGTATAATTATCAAATGTTTCCATTTTTTTTCGAAGATTAGCCAAGTCATTTATCATCAAAGGTTGTAATGTTTCCATTTTTGCAATTCTTTGCTCAGCCTTGTCAGCTTTATTATCCATTTCTTTAGTTTTTTCCTCCAGTTTTCCCAAGTCTTTCTCTAGTAAGTTTACCTTTGGGGCAATTTCATTTACTTGTTTCAGGAAAGTTTGTCCCAAGGCAGAAACCAAATCCCATAGTTTATCTAAAGTTACCTCTTTTGGTTTAACAATTAGTTCTTTAGGCATTTCAAACCTCTCAGATGCCGTCGCATGGATCTCTCTCTGTTCCTCGGGATCTCTCCCCGCATTCCACGGTGGTAGCGTTTCCCCAACTTGAGATGATAACGAGTCCTCCACTCGATATTCTTCCGGGTCCCTCTCACCTTCGTTGGGAGACCCGATCGAGTCAACAAGAAAGGAGCTTGCTCCAACCGGCTGGGGAGGCGGAGTCCGCATAGCGGGACTGAGGGTGGTTTCCAAACCAGGGGAGACCGAATCTCCTAACATGCCGGACATCCCAACTGGTAACGTCCCGCTTTCAAAAGCAACACTCTGTGGTCGAACGAAGCGGTCAAGAGGACCAGGTAAGGAGGGAGTAGATAGCGGGGCTCTGGCTGCTACTCGCCCTCGTCGTTTAGGCATTTTAGGAACAAAAGTAATCGCGACTCACAGCGCCTCAATAGACTGCGGCCATCTTGGATCCTTCTCAACTTGTAATAATTTCTTTTCTCATATTGCTCTTTGATCCCTGGACTAGAGAATGACACGGGGACGGGGAACCGCAGTAACCGCAGGGATGGGGCGGGGGAAAACTTTGTCCCCGTGTCATTTTCTACTTTGAAGCCTGTTAATGAACTGGACTGCTATTTATGTTTAAGTGATGCCTACAAAGATATTTTGATTTTTCGGAAAAACAAGCAAACATACTGGCCACAAGTAGCAAACTTTGCATGGGGGATCCTGTACATCCTGCTACCAGCACATCTTCTAAGAAGGCAACTTCTATTCCGGGAAGGACTGTGGAAGACAGGAGAGCTAGATTGAATCCTGAGATTGTTGATGATTTCTTATTTATCCACAGATTAAAAAAACATAACAGCGCTTTATAGGGCATATTTTCCCCTCTAGGGCATATAGAACGAGTTGTACCCTAAATTCTTGCTAAAAACGCCTTCCTTTTTTCCATTGTCGGCCGAGCGCGCCCATCTCTCCTCGGCCGATAAACATGCCCTAGTCCCGCCTCCAACACGCCCCCATCAACTTTGTTCGTTCCCGCAACGGACTGCAGTTGGAGGCACCCAAAATCGGCTTTCGATTATACCGATTTGGGCGCCCATGAGAGAAAGGCGCCCATCTCCCGATTTGGGTCAGAATATAGGCGCCTTTCTCTTTCGAAAATGAGCTGGATAGTGAACTTCCATAAACTATTGAAAACTTATTTATTTAAGGAAGCAAACAATAACAATTCATCCTAAATGCAAATTAATAAAACGTATACAACATGTATTCTTTATATCTTAACTGTTTTTTGCCAAATTATCTTGATTTGTTGTTTAATGTTCCTAATTGTTCAAGTTAATTTTTGTCATGAATGAAATTTAAACTATTACCTTCAGCTCTTATCATAAGATGAACTTTCCTCCTGTAACCTAACCCACTCTGTCCCTCTACCTCAACTATGTATTTCTCCTATCCGGAACTGGTAATCACCACTTATGGAACTATGTAAGCCACATTGAGCCTGCAAATAGGTGGGAAAATGTGGGATACAAATGTTATAAATAAATAAATAAAGAGCTTTGCGACAGCCAGCAAAGCGCGGGACTGATGCACTGCGCTTGCACGGCCATCTTCCAGCCCACGCGCGTCCATTCCCGCCTCAGTTATATCAAAAGCAAATAAAGAATAAAAAAAAAACAACAACTCCAAAAGGAAGGTGGGTGGGTTGCTGAGAACAATCAGCCTGCTGTCCTTGGAGAATATCTGCTACAGGTAAGTATCTTCGCTTTCTCCGAGGACAAGCAGGCTGCTTGTTCTCACATGTGGGGTATCCCTAGCCCCCAGGCTCACTCAAAACAATTGGGCCTCGCAATGGCGAGGACATAACTGAGATTGACCTACGAAGAAACAGCTAACTGAGAGTGCAGCCTGGAACAGAACAAAAAATGGGCCTGGGGGGGTGGAGTTGGATTCTAGACCCCAAACAGATTCTGCAGCACCGACTGCCCAAACCAACTGTCGCGTCGGGAATCCTGCTGAAGGCAGTAATGAGATGTGAATGTGTGGACTGATGACCACGTCGCAGCCTTGCAAATCTCTTCTATAGTGGCTGACTTCAAGTGGGCCACTGACGCTGCCATGGCTCGAACAACATGAGCCATGACATGACCCTCAAGAGTCAGCCCAGCCTGGGCATAAGTGAAGGAAATGCAATCTGCTAGCCAATTGGAAATGGTGCGTTTCCCGACAGCCACTCCCCTTCTGTTGGGGTCGAAAGAAACAAACATTTGGGCGGACTGTCTGAAGGGGCTTGTCCGCTCCACATAGAAGGCCAATGCTCTCTTGCAGTCCAATGTGTGCAACTGACGTTCAGCAGGGCGGGTATGAGGACGGGGAAAAAATGTTGGCAAGAAAATTAACTGGTTTGGATGGAACTCCAACACCACCTTCAGCAAGAACTTAGGGTGCGTACGGAGGACTACTGTGTTATGATGAAATTTTGTATAAGGAGCATGGGCTACCAAGGCTTGGAGCTCACTGACTCTACGAACTGAAGTAACAGCCACCAAGAAAATGACCTTCCAGGTCAAGTACGTTGGAGCTGAGAATGTGCTCCGCCCTCAACGTCATAACGTTTGACGCGAGGGCGGGGCCCACAGACTGTGATTTTGTGTGGCTTCAGAGCTTCAAACTTACGAACCTGGCTTCAGTGACGTCAGTGCAAATAGAACGTTGAGGGTGAGTTTTATATATATATAGATTTGTATTTTCTATGTGTTTGTTTCCATGTATTGAGTGTGTGTTCATCTTTTGTTTTTTTCCATGCTCGTTCAAGTTTCCTGGATTGTGTTTTGCATTTTTTAAATTCGTCATTGAAACATGGTATCGAGTTTTGTCTTCTTGATATTCTTGTCTTTAGTGGTGCTATTTCGTTTAGTACGCTTCTGCATCTATCTTCCCACTGATCGAGGTAGTGTATGGAGTCCGTTTGTGTTTCCCATTCATTGTCATATATCAGTTGCCAGAATAATTGTGGGTATATTTGCCCTCTCGTGGTGTAAGTTGTGTGTGCTGGTGTATGGTTTAGTCCCTTCTTCCGCCAGTTTAGGGATAGGTTCAACTTGTAGTGGTCGGTCCAAGGTGTTTCTGTCCATTTGATGTCTGTTATTATTAGGTTATGATCTGTGGACAGTTTGTGTGATAAGAGTCTAGTGTGTGACCTTTAATGTGGGTAGCTTGCATGTGGGGCCATTTGAGATCCCAGGATTGTAGGAAGTCTTTGCATAAAAATAAGTTGGCTTTCGTTCCAGTTACCGGGTGGTCTGTAAAACAGGATGCAGTTCAGATGATTGGTCAGGGATTTGTTATGGATTCTGAATGATGCAATTTCTAGTTGGGGTGTTATGGATTCAGCAATGGTTTCTGTGGTGAATTGAGTTCGATAGATTATAGCTATGCCTCCTCCTCTCTTTTCCGTTCTGGTCCAATGGGTGATTTTGTAACCTGGAGGGCATAGTTCAAGGATAATGGGGTCCTTTTGATCGTGAATCCATGTTTCGTTGATGAAGATAAGATCGAGGTTTTCTGAGCTGATCCAGTCTGATATTGTTGTTGTTTTGTTAACTACGGACCTAGCATTAATGTAGCCCACTTGGATATTTTGGTATGGGGCTGCTAGGTTTGATGATATGTAGATTTTTGTTAGTTGCCGTTCCTTGGGTGGTGTGTGTTTATTGTGATCGTTCCTTCCGTTTTGTTGGTGTTGTCCGTATTTAGATAGTCTTCCTTTAGTTTGAATGGTGTCAGTTTGGTGAGGTGTGGTGTGTTTGATGAGCCTTTGGTGATAGGTGAATCAGTGAAAGGGAGTAGATTGTTAGTATTTTGATTGTATTCATTTTGGTGTCAATTTGGGAATAGGTAGGTGATAGGTAGGTCACTCACAGTCAGCTGCTTGGGGGTGATGTCCTTGGCTCTGTTGCTTTGGACACCGTTCTGATGGTTGGAGGCAAAGAGGATCCGTTAGCAAGGGCGCAGTGGTACCGGTTGGGGTAGAGTTGCAAGCTGGTTGTCTAACAGGTGGCAGTCGTTTGGGCTGGGATCTTCACAGATCAACTTCCTGTGGTTAGTAGTTCGATGGGTATATTTGATAGGTGGCTCGGCTGGGTCCCACTCAGGGGGAGCTGCTTTCGCTGCGATGGTCAGCTCATGCAGTGTGATGACGTGTGGGCCCATTCTATGTCGTAGGTCCCTCGCAACTCGGCCGGTGGGTGCTCCCTCTGTGCACCGGGATGATGTAGAAGCCGGGTCTGCGGGATCCCCCGGATCTAAGTGCGACTTTAAGACTAGAGCGTGTCTTTGTTTTGGCAGCTGCTGTTGCTTACAGTACACAGCAGCGATCATCAGCAGACTTATACGGTCTGTGCCCTGAAAAGGACAGGTACAAATCAAGGTAAGGTATACACAAAAAGTAGCACATGTGAGTTTATCTTGTTGGGCAGACTGGATGGACCGTGCAGGTCTTTTTCTGCCGTCATCTACTATGTTACTATGTTACTGGTGCCAGAAATGGTATTCCTTACTGACTTCGATGCCTGGCTCTCTGTTTTTCTTGAACCCTCATCTCCGTCCCTCATTCTTGGAGACTTTAACATATACGCTGACGACCCATCTGACCCTTATGCTTCTCAGTTCCTCACTCACTCTGACATCCTCCTTCAATCTCCAGCTGAGCTCCACCACCCCTACTCACCAAACTGGCCATTGTCTTGACCTCGTCCTCTACCTGCTCACTCTCCAATTTCTGCGCCTCTGCTCTTCCTCTCTTAGATCATCACCTGATCACCTTCACACTTCATCACCCTCCCCCTCAGTCCCGCCCAACACTAACCACTACTTTCAGGAATCTCCAGGCTGTCGACCCTCCCACCTTATCCTTTAGTATCTCTAATTTCCTCCCCTCCATCATGTCCTCCGAGTCTGTCGACAAGGCTGTCTCTACTTACAATGCCACTCTCTCCTCTGCTCTGGACACCCTTGCACCATCCATCTCCCGTCCCACAAGGCGTACTAATCCCCAGCCCTGGCTGACCCCTTGCATCCGATACCTTCGCTCCTGCGCCCGATCTGCTGAATGCCTCTGGAGGAAATCTCGCACCCATACAAATTCATGTTATACTCCTTCCAGTCCTCCCTATTCCTTGCCAAACAGGACTATTACACCCAATTGACTAATTCTCTCGGCTCTAACCCTCGTCGTCTCTTCGCCACCCTTAACTCCCTCCTCAAAGTGCCCTCCGCTCCCCCCCCCCCTTCACTCTCTCCTCAATCACTGGCTGATTACTTCCGCGACAAGGTGCAGAAGATCAACCTCGAATTCACTACCAAGCCACCTCTTCCTCTTCACCCTTTAACCCACTCCCTCAACCAACCAACCCAGGCCTCCTTCTCCTCTTTTCCTGATATCACCGAGGAGGAAACCGCCCACCTTCTTTCCTCCTCGAAATGCACCACCTGTTCCTCTGATCCCATCCCCACTAACTTACTAAACACCATCTCTCCTACTGCCACCCCCCCCATCTGTCATAGCCTCAACCTCTCTCTCTCCACTGCAACTGTCCCTGACTCCTTCAAGCATGCTGTAGTCACACCACTCCTCAAAAAAACATCACTAGACCCTACCTGCCCTTCCAACTACCACCCCATCTCCCTCCTACCCTTCGTCTCCAAGATACTTGAACGTGCCATTCACAGCCGCTGCTTTGATTTTCTCTCCTTTCATGCCATCCTTGATCCACTTCAATCCGGTTTTCACCCTCTACACTCGACAGAAATGGCACTCACTAAAGTCTGAATGACCTGTTCCTTGCCAAATCCAAAGGTCACTACTCCATCCTCATCCTCCTCGACCTGTCTGCCGCTTTTGACACTGTCAATCACAATTTACTTCTCGCCACACTGTCCTCATTTGGGTTCCAGGGCTCTGTCCTCTCCTGGTTCTCCTCTTATCTCTCCCACCGTACCTTCAGAGTACATTCTCATGGATCTTCCTCCACCCCCATCCCGCTCTCTGTTGGAGTTCCTCAGGGATCTGTCCTTGGACCCCTTCATTTTTCAATCTACACCTCTTCCCTGGGCTTGCTGATCTCATCTCATGGTTTCCAATATCATCTTTATCCTGATGACACCCAGCTTTATCTCTCCACACCAGACATTACTGCGGAAACCCAGGCCAAAGTATCGGCCTGCTTATCCAACATTGCTGCCTGGATGTCCAATCGCCACCTGAAACTGAACATGGCCAAGACCGAGCTCATTGTCTTTCCACCCAAACCCACTTCTCCTCTCCCTCCACTCTCTATTTCAGTCAATAACACCCTCATCCTCCCCGTCTCATCTGCCCGCAACCTTGGAGTCATCTTCGACTCCTCCCTCTCCTTATCTGCCCATATCCAGCAGACAGCCAAGACCTGTCGCTTCTTTCTCTATAACATCAGCAAAATTCGCCCTTTCCTCTCTGAGCGCACCACACGAACTCTCATCCACTCTCTCATTACCTCTCGCCTTGACTACTGCAACCTACTCCTCACTGGCCTCCCACTTAACCATCTAACCCCCCTTCAATCCGTTCAGAACTCTGCTGCGCGTCTTATCTTCCGCCTAGACTGATATGCTCATATCACCCCTCTCCTCAAGTCACTTCACTGGCTTCCGATCAGGTACCGCATACATTTCAAGCTTCTCCTCCTAACCTACAAATGCACTCAATCTGCAGCCCCTCACTACCTCTCTACCCTCATCTCCCCTTATGCTCCTACCCGTAATCTCCGCTCACAGGACAAATCCCTCCTCTCAGTACCCTTCTCCACCACCGCCAACTCCAGACTCCACCCTTTCTGCCTCATCTCACCCTATGCTTGGAATAAACTCCCTGAACCCATACGCCAAGCCCCCTTCCTACCCATCTTCAAATCCTTGCTCAAAGCCCACTTCTTCAATGCCGCTTTCGGCACCTAACCATTGTACCTCTATCCAGGAAATCTAGACTGCCTCAATCTTGATTGACTGCACTTTCTGTCCTTTAGATTGTAAGCTCCTTTGAGCAGGGACTGTCCTTCTTTGTTAATTGTACAGCACTGCGCAACCCTGGTAGTGCTTTAGAAATGTTAAATAGTAGTAGTAGTATTCAAAGCTGAAGAGTCGGTGAAACTGAATGACATCTCTATAAACCTGCAGGATGTAATGGTTCAATTTGACAAAATGAAGAGTAGCAAATCGACTGAACCGGATGGTATTCGTCCCAGTGTACAGATAGAATTGAAAAATGAACTTGCGGAACTTTTGTTAGTTTAAATTCAACCATTCTTTAAAATCAAGAATGGTTCCTGAAGATTGGAGGGTGGCCAATGAAACGCCAATTTTTAAAAAGAGGTCCAGAGGAGATCAGGGATATTATAGACCGGTGAACCCGACATAGATGCTGGGCAAAATGGTAGAGACTATTATAAGAACAAAATTACAGAGCATATTCAAAAGCATGGATTAATGAAACAAATCCAACATGGATTTAGTGAAGGGAAATCTTGTCTCACCAATCCATTACATTTCTTTAAAGGGGTGAGCTGGTCAATATAGTGTATCTGGATTTTCAAAAGGTGTTTGACAAAGTACCTCATGAAAAACCACAGGTCACTGTACCGTGGATTCAGCTGTTGTTAATGGACTTCAGGTGTGCGCCCGCGCTGCTTTTCCCTCTCTGCCGTAGGCTCTCGAGTTCTCCAGCACTATGAGCGTGAGTACCGTCTGCTTTTGTTCGAGCCGGGCCAGAGAGGTGTGCAGGGATGGGTATTTTCCGTTGGGTTTAGCACTCCCAGTTAGAAAAGTTGGCTCTCATGGTGGAGTATACGAGGAAAGGCGAGGCGGGGTGCCAATTGCCAAATATTAAGCAAGCCGTTAAACTGTCCAGGGAGAGTTAATTTCCATTGGCTTTAGCATCCCCGGTCATTTTGAAAACTTGGTTCCTCGGGGGGGCGGGGGGGGGGGGGCCGCAGATTCCTCGCTGGGCAGCAGTAATACAGTGTTTGAACCACAGTAGAACCGATGGACACATCCCCCACACTAGATAGTCTTGAAACAACCTTTTTGTTTTTTTGCTGTGTTGTTCCCCCAAAGTAATTTTCATCATTTAATTGGACTTTTAGCTGGCCTTCCCAAATGTTTAACGTACCTTACAGTACTACCCTTTTTCTGCCTTAAAGAGCTTACAGTTCAAGTGATCACTGTGACTTGACTTGCTAGAGTTCGTAAGGAGTAAAAGTGGGGTGGGGGTTGTTCGAAGTTGAAAGACGTGACAGGAGCGGAGGGGGAGAGCGATACCGCACTAGTCCGGAGGGGGGGGGAGCGATGCCAGCCAGCTGCCAAACCAAAGGGAAAGGGAGGTGGAGAGAGGAGGATGTGATGCCAAATCTAAGGGGAAGAGGGAGGATGGAAAGCAATGGCAGGGCAGGGGAATGGGAAAAGGGGGGGTGGAGAAAGGAGTGAGAGTGATGGTAGTCTAGATCTAAGGGAAGCAAGAAGGGGAGGGAAGAGAAAGGTGGGATGCATGAGGGAGAGGAGAGATGCATGAGGACACTGGAGGAGAGAGAGAGAAAGTGGAAAAGTGCAGGGGAGAGCCAGGGACATGCAAAAGAGCAGGAGAGAGCCAGAGAGAGAGATGAGGAGAGAAAGAGGGGACATGGAAGAGAGCAGGAGAGAGCCAGAGAGAGATGGGGAGAGAAAATGGGGACATGGAAGAGAGCAGGGGAAAGCCAGGGACATGGAAAAGACCAGGGAAGAGCCAAAGAGAGATGGGGAGAGAAAGAGGGGCCATGGAAAAGAGCAGGGGAGAGCCAGGGGCATGGAAAAGAGCAGGGGAGAGCCAGAGAGAAGATGCTGAATGGAAGAGGGGTGCAGAGAGAGATATATGAGTGGAAAGACGGGGAGAGAGAGGACATGGGCAGGAGAGAGAGAGAGAGAAGCTGCTGGGGAGAAACTGGGGGAGACCCTAGCTGTCAGACGGAGAAATGCTGAATGAAAGGAGGGAGAAAGAGGGAAAATGCTGGAAGGAGGGGGCAGAAAAAGGAAGACACTGGAAGGATGGGGATAGAGATGACATGCTGAATGGAAAAGGGTCGAGAGAGAGAACTGTTTAGAAGGAAGGGGAGATAGAGGGAGACAATGGATGGAAGGATTGGGAGAGGGTAATGGGTAGAAGGATGGCGAGAGAAAGGATGACACTGGATGGAAGGGTAGGAGAGAAAGAGGGAAGGTGCTGGACATGGATGGATGGAGGGGAGGGAAGAGAGGAGAAATCTGGACATGGATGGAGTGGAGGGCAGGGAAGAGAGGAGAAATGTTGGACAAGGATGGAGGGAAGGAAAGACAAAGGAAGGAGATGCACACGGATGGGTGGAGGGAGAGGAGATGCTGGAGATGGAGGGAGGAAGACAGAGGAAGTACATGCACATGGATGGAGGGGAGGGGAAAATGCTGGATATGGATGGAGGGTTAATTGCTGAATTTAAGGGCTAGATCGGAACACTTTGAGGGCAGATGCTGAAACTGGAGAAAGGATAGGGACAGGGCTACAGATGGTAGACAGGACGCATAAGGACACAGGAGGATGGTGGACATGGTGAGAGAAAAAATATCAAATGGAAAGAAGACACTGGGACCAAAGCGAATAGAAAAACTAAATGATCAGACAACAAAGGTAGAAAAAAGTATTTTATTCAGAATTTATTAACTGGAATATGTCAACTTTTGGAAATGTGCATCTGTGATATTTTGCATGTAAGTTTCAATTTTTCTGGTATTGCTGCATGCTGAGTCTGACTTCTTGAGGTAACTTTCCAGTTCAGTATTTTGCCTTCATATCTGTTGTGTCATGTGTTTTTCATGTGCAATCAAGGTGCAGTATTCAGCTAGCGTGTAGTATCTGAAGCCCTTTTTGTTTTGTTTTTCACTAGGTTGTGTACTGGTGTTTTAGAGCCCGGTGTAATTACAGTTCTGCCTTTTGACGCATAAGGTTGTAGCTCGTCCTGTCCTTGGAATTAGTGCTGATATGGTTTGCTAAGGTTATGAGTGTGTTTTTGCACAAGTTTGTGTATAGTGTTTTGCAGTGGAGAGATTGTGTGTTGGCCTTACTGAGGTGGCACCAAAACATCAGAAAGGGTTTTAGAGCCTAAATCACGACACACTTCCTCTTGAAGGATCCACATATAGTCGTTAATAAAAGGAGCTCATTGTGAACACTATCCACCCTAAAAGGGTGTTTTGTGGCTCTACATGAGAATTGTGATATTATGATCCCTTGTTTCATATTGTTGACGGTCTGCATTTTCCATATGGGTGGTATATTGGTGTATTAGGGTCTGCCTAGTGTTATGGTACAGTAAGGTTCTGAGTGTGAATTTGCACAAATTTGTTCATAGTGTTTTACAGTTGAGCGATTGTGGTTAGTATATGCTTTGAGCAACCACTTTATTCTTTGACATATGATACATATCTAATATCTAAATTTAATAAAAGGTATTAATTGTGACTTTTATTTTTACTTATTTTTTTCTGTGTTAATTATGGCTATAAGCTCCGCCCCTGGCTCCACCCCTAACCCCATCCCCTTTAGCCTCCCCAAACAGTTGGGCCACCGACCGCCTATGCTGCTTTCACCTTCTCTCTAAACCAGTGTTGCCAGATGGAAAACATTTTCCATGCCCCAAACCAGCCCAAAAACCACACTGTGACATTAACCTCTCCTAGGAAAGACTACAGCTCCCAGAGTGCACTTTGACCCTCCCACACACTAATCCCAACTAGTAAACTCACCTTCAGACTCCCCTCAATCCAGTTTAAATCCTTTTACATTTTTTTCCCATTTAGCACAATTACCAACCAGAATCACAGTCCCTCTCACTCTCACCAGTCACCCACAACCACCTCTTTGAGAATACATAAGCATGCATCTGCGTCAAAAGCAGGAAGCATCGGGGTTTCCTCAGTGGTGTACTGATGCTGAACAACAAAACAAGTGCATAGATGATTTCTATCAGAAAGAAAGTGTGCTTTTACGTGCTGCTCAGATAACCGTGAACAAAACTGTTCTTAAACTCTTTGTGGGGGAAGTTTGGCCAAAGAAGAAATCTACCTGCCACAAGCATCACAAGAGACCCGGATGAGCTCTATATGCACCTGTTTCTCCATGAATACACAGTGTCGTCTTGCGATCTTATAGACGATGATGCGGCATGCGGTAATACTAACATCTTCATAGCCTCTTTTACAACTGCACATGTAGGTTAGAACTGTACAGGGCTCTTCACGCTTTACAAGAGCCCTGTCGACACAGACTCTGATTTTTGTGAGCAAGGAGGGTAAGTGGAATCCTCTTTTGAGTGACTATTTAAGTGAATTAAAGAGTGAGATCTCTAGGGGTGAGCATATCACAGAGTTTGTCTCAGCCGATCCTAAAACATACGGGTACAGGTTATCCAGAAGGGAGACCCACCTAAAGGTAAAAGGAATCACACTCAACAACGAAAACAGCGAGAAAATAGCTCCTTTGGACTACAAAAATGTAATTATGGATTTATTTATTGATGACATTTTTATCCCACATTATCCCAAACAAATTTGAATTCGATGTGGCTTACAATAAACTTTATAAGATACATAACAAAGAATAACGCATAAGAAAGTAATTTGTTGTAAGAATTCAATTTTACAATACAATATCATAAACATACTGGGATATCTATGGATGTTTAACATTTAGAAAATCTATTATGAATGAGAAATTGTACATGAAGCAAAGAGAAAGTTAATGGTAAATAGAGTAATAACCACTTCAGGTAATAATTAATTGTTTGAGATATGGTCGTTCTTTGTGAAGGTTTGTTTGAATAGGAATGATTTGAGGATTTTGCGGAATCTAGTATATTCCTGTATATTTCTTATTTTGGGTGCTAAGGAGTTCCACCATTTGGTTCTTAGGTAAGTGAAGTCTGCAGAGTGGACAGTTTTGTAGATCAAATATCAAATGTGATCACATATAAATCTGAGTATACTATGAGCGTACTGTCCACATCCTCATCTAGGGAAAACTTGTACAAAATAATGTGCTTTCAGTAGTTTTCTGGAAGCCAAATAAGATGATGTATTGCAAACTGAATCCGGTAGAGCATTCCATAGAGTTGGTCCAGCACTTCTAAAGAGAGACTCTCGATAGATGAGGGTACTTCCAGCAATCCCTTAGTAGCAGATTGTAATGGGATCAATGGGTTGTAATTTTGCATTACGATCCAAGGGTGCCAGTGGGTGAACAAACCGAAATATCCATCCAGCAAAAAGGGAGAATCCCCCACAGCAGCTGCTGAAGACGTCGCATCTTTCTTTGGAGTCTTCACAGCCTCCTCTATAGTCTGCTGTTGTCGAAGTGGTGGAACAACCTGGTCTGAGGGGAACAAAGATGTCTCTCCCGAATGTTGGGACTCTCCCTGCATCCAGTGCTGAGCTGGGATCTCACCCTCATTTCCTGCCCGCTGCGGAAGCACAAATGAATCCAACTTCAGTTGACCAAGAGGGGTAGAGGTGGCTTCAGGGGAATAAAACCTCACCTTACCCTTATGCTTAGAAGGCACGATAGAGCAGATTCTCCTGTGTCCTCTCAGCCATATTGCTCTGCTCCCCCCAGCCCCCATGTAATTTTTTGACCTTTGCAGCTGCTCCTCTTTTTTTTTCACCCTTCTTCTCATTTTATCATAGTCTCCTTTTTGAAAGCTAAATGCTAACATATTGGATTTCCTGCGTGTACTTACTACAGAGCTTATATCAAATCTGATCATGTTATGATCGCTGTTATCAAGTGAACCCAGCACCATTACCTCCTGAACCAGATCATGCTCCACTAAGCACTAGGTCTAGAATTGTTCCCCCTCTTGTTGGTTCCTGAACCAGCTGCTCCATAAATTGGCGCACGTACATTTTGGCCATGAAACCTTACCGCCACCCACTGACTTAGTGGTAGGGTCTCAAGCGTTAACCGGGTGGTAATGGTCTACGTGCGTAGAATGATGATTACCGTCTGGATTCCACCCTGCACCTAAAATAGTAGACACACGTAAAAATCAAAATTACTGCCCAGGCCACGCGGTAGCCGGGTGATGACTCCAAATTGACGCACATTGGGTGCTCGTAGGCGTCTACGCAGCTTAGTAAAAAGGGCCCCCTAGTTTTTACAGGTGTTTAAGAGGCCAATTTGAAATACCAAAACAATATGAGAGTGCAGGAAGTCTCCTATAATAGTCATTACTGATTTTTTCTCGGCCATTTCAGCTTTCTAGTCTATTCTACCTCCACTCCTAGATATTTATATGTACCTTCCTGTGTGGATCATTCGGTGGTTTCTACTACTACTACTACTACTACTACTACTACTTATCACTACTTATCATTTCTATAGGTTCTTGAGGTTTACCTTCTAACAGAAGCTTTTATTACACTCAGTGCGTGTAAATGGCTTCACTCCTGTGTGAACTCTGTGGTGCCTTGACAGATGTCCCTTCTCAGTGAAGGTTTTACCACACTCAGAACATCTAAATGGCTTCACTCCTGCGTGGAATCTCTGGTGCATTATCATGTATTTCTTCAACCTGAACCATTTGCCACACTCAGTACATGGAAATGGTTTTACTCGTCAATGGCTATTCTGGTGCATGGTGAGTGTTTCATTGTTAATAAAGCTCTTACCACACTCAGAACATCTAAATGGCTTCATTCCTGTGTGGATTCTCTGGTGTTTTGTGAGGTGTCTCTTTTGAATGAAGCTTTTATTACACTCACTGCAGATGAATGGTTTCACTCCTGTGTGGATTCTCTGGTGTATTGTGAGGTATTGCTTCTGACTGAAGCTTTTATTACACTCACTGCAGATGAATGGTTTCATTCCTGTGTGGATTCTCTGGTGTTTTGTGAGGTTTCCCTTTTGACTGAAGCTTTTATTACACTCAGTGCAGATGAATGGTTTCATTCCTGTGTGGATTCTCTGGTGTATTGTGAGGTGTCCTTTATGCCTGAAGCTTTTATTACACTCACTGCAGATGAATGGTTTCATTCCTGTGTGGATTCTCTGGTGTTTTGTGAGGTCTGTTTTATGACTGAAGCTTTTATTACACTCAGTGCAGATGAATGGTTTCATTCCTGTGTGGATTCTCTGGTGTTGTGTGAGCCTTGTTTTATGACTGAAGCTTTTATTACACTCAGTGCAGATGAATGGTTTCATTCCTGTGTGGATTCTCTGGTGTATTGTGAGGTGTCCTTTATGCCTGAAGCTTTTATTACACTCAGTGCAAATGAATGGTTTCATTCCTGTGTGGATTCTCTGGTGTTGTGTGAGGCTTGTTTTATGACTGAAGCTTTTATTACACTCAGTGCAGATGAATGGTTTCATTCCTGTGTGGATTCTCTGGTGTTGTGTGAGCTGTCCCTTCTGATTGAAGCTTTTATTACACTCAGTGCAGACGAATGGTTTCATTCCTGTGTGGATTCTCTGGTGTTCTGTGAGGTGTCCCTTCCTACTGAAGCTTTTATTACACTCAGTGCAGATGAATGGTTTCACTCCTGTGTGGATTCTCTGGTGTTGTGTGAGGTTTCTCTTCCGACTGAAGCTTTTATTACACTCAGTGCAAATGAATGGTTTCATTCCTGTGTGGATTCTCTGGTGTATTGTGAGGCTTATTTTGTGAGTAAAGGTTTTATTACACTCACTGCAGATGAATGGTTTCATTCCTGTGTGAATTATCTGGTGTATTGTGAGGCTTGTTTTCCGACTGAAGCTTTTATTACACTCAGTACAGATGAATGGTTTCACTCCTGTGTGGATTCTCTGGTGTATTGTGAGGCTTGTTTTCCGACTGAAGCTTTTATTACACTCAGTACAGATGAATGGTTTCACTCCTGTGTGGATTCTCTGGTGTATTGTGAGGCTTTTTTTCCGACTGAAGCTTTTATTACACTCAGTACAGTTAAGTGGTTTCATTCCTTTGTGGATTCTCTTGTGCATTGGGAGGTTTCTTTTCCAGCAACCACTTGTACCACTGTCAGCAGAAGTATACAAGCTTTTATTTTTCTGAATTTTCTGGTACTTTGAGAGGTCTGTCTTTCTGTAAACAACTTTTTCAGATTTAGTAGTCATTGATTCTTCACCAGTCTGAGGTGTTTTATGATCTGTGAATGTTTCTCTATGGCTGAATTTTTTCTTACATTCAGCACTTGAAACTAGTATCTCTTCTGGCTGGAATTTTGCATTTCTTATGACGTTTTCTTCCTGACTGAAGCTTTTGTCATGACTAGAACATGCAGATAATCCCTCATCAGTGTCACTTTTCTGGTATTTTGTAACGCTTCCCTTATTGATAATAGTTTTCTCATCTACCGTAGTTGTACACACTCTAGTTTCTTTATTATTGTTCTCATGTTTCTCTTTCTTCCTACTGAAATCTTTCCCACACTCAGAACCTATACAGTGTGTCTCTCTTATGCATGTTTTCTGCTGTTGCTGTAGTTCTCTCTTTTGACTGAAGGTTTTCCCACAGTCCGTACCTGTATATGGTCTCTCTTCAGTATCGGATCTCTGATGTGATTTCAGAGTTAAATGATCATTAAGGAATATCTCACATCCATCACACAAACATTTCTGAACTCTCATCTGGTTTGTCTGTTCTTCCACTGTTTGTGTGATATTACTGGTACAATGTTCACACGGAGCTGAGCTTCCTGTTGAAGGTTTTTGTTTATTTTGATTTTTTCCCTTTTCTCCCCGGTCAGAACAGGACGAAGTCTCTTCGTTCTCTCTTTCTGAGAACATCTTTTCCTCTTCAGGCTTCTCACTGAGCTTCCATTTATGTGTCTCTGCATTACTGTTCTTAGGGTCATCTTTTTCTAAATAAATAAAAACAGAGCATTGTATAGTACTGTAGGAGAACAGCAGTTTAACGAGTTCAATAAAAAATCTGTATAAATAAATTGTAAATCTTCCACCCCCTCCCTGTTGGGAATACATTTCCAAGCTAATCACTACCAGGGATGAATACAGAATATATGATTATATTCAAGTTGATATTTCAAAGCACCTTTTGGTCTTTGTACAATGATATTAAGCAGGCCATCTGCAAGTATCTCACCCCTCCCCTACCTTCCTCTAGGAGACTTTTAACTAATTTCCATATGACAGGGGGGCGGAGTACCTGGCAGAGGAGAGAGAGAGACAAGAATCCTGTAGTCAGGACAGGATGGGAGAATTGCAGGGGGGGGTCGGGTGGGCAGGGAGTAAAGATTGCTTTTATTGAGGATGTACCTTTTAAGGAAATGCAATATATATATGTTTATGTGCCTTTTGTAAGAAACAAATGACATCCTGTATGATGATCCTGCCTCGCCTCACCCCCCCCCCCATGCACATACGCCAAGCCCCCTCCCTGCCCATCTTCAAATCTCTGCTTAAAGCCCACCTCTTCAATGTCGCCTTCGGCACCTAACCTCTACACCTCTACCCAGGAAATCTAGACTGCCCAACTTGACATTTCGTTCTTTAGATTGTAAGCTCATCTGAGCAGGGACCGTCCTTCTTCGTTATTATGTACAGCGCTGCGTAACACTAGTAGCGCTCTATAAATGTCAAGTAGTAGTAGTAGTGATGTGTTCCTGAGAACCAGTTCTTTGCACTTCAGCATATATAACTGCCTGGTCTGGAACAAGGGGGGGGGGGGGGGGGGTCGATGAACATCTTCCTTAAGTCTATCTCAATAGATTAAGGAATATGCGACCATTTTCCATGGCTCCCCCCTTTTATGTTCCCTCACTACCCTGCTTCTTATGTTCTTGGGTAATGTAAGAAGCTTCTTTTGTTTATACAGTTGTTTTTGGTACTTTCCCAGCCGGTGGTGCTAAGAAATCAGTTGGGGAATTTGTGGGGGTGAGGCGTTGGGTTTTTGGTTCTGAGACCCAGCACCAACAGGCCCAAACAGTAGACATGAATCGTTTGTTTACTCTTTCCAAAAATACTAGGACTAGGGGGCATCCAATGAAGCTACAAAGTACTAAAATTAATACAAATCTGAGAAAATGTTTCTTCACTCAACGTGTAATTAAACTCTGGAATTCGTTGCCAGAGAATGTGCTAAAGGCGGTTAGCTTAGCGGGGTTTAAAAAGGGTCTGGCCGGCTTCCTAAAGGAAAAGTCCATACACCATTATTAAATTGACTTGGGAAAATCCACTGCTTATTTCTGGGATAAGCATCATAAAATGTATTAAGCCACTGTTGGAAACAGGATGCAAGGTTTGATGGACCTTTGGTCTGTCCCAGTGTGGCAATACTTATGATGGCAGACAAGGGCCAAATGGCCCATCCAGTCTGCCTTTCCTGAGAAACCACTAACTCCTCCTTTTCCCAAGAGATCCCACGTGCCTGTCCCATGCTTTCTTAAATTGACAGTCTTCGTTGCCACGACCTCCACCAGGAGGCCATTCCACGCCTCCACCACCCTTTCCATGAACGAATACTTTCGTAGATTCCTCCTAAGCCTATTTCTTTTAACTTCATTGTATGCCCCCTCATTCCAGAGTTTTCCTTCATTTGAGAAAAGCTCGCCGCCTCCTGTATATCCATGACACTGAGGTATTTAAACATCTCTATCATATCCCCTCTCTCACGCCTCTTCCAGCATATACATGTTGAGGTTCATAAGCCTGTCTTTCTATGTTTTATGACGGAGACCGCTTACCAATTTTGTAGCCGCCCTCTGGACAGACTCCATCCTGTTTCTATCCTTCTGCAGGTGTGATCTCCAGAATTATATCCCTCTCCTTATGCACCCAAGCATCCTTCTGGCTTTGACCGTCACCTTTTCTACCTGTTTGGCTACCTTAAGGTCATCAGACACAACTACCTCCACGTCCCGCCGAGTGAGAAATTGTGAAAAACAAAGTATAGGATACCAGAGTCATAGTTATTGAAGGTTTTACAGACAGGAATCGAAACAATACTCCAATGAAAACAGAAGAATCTTAGAAACAGACCCACCCCAGGTACTAATGTCATCTCGCCATCACTCATTATTGGTCACACCGGCATCCTGTAGTGAGACTCACCCAGATTTTAAGAATAACGGGAAACCCTTACCTAGAGACATCAGGATCTCATAGTTGTCCTTCATCACCTCCCTCCAAAGCTCCTTCTGCTCCTCATCTAAATACTCCCACTCCTCCTGGGAGAAAGAGACAGAGACGTCCTCAAATGTCACCCGCATCTGAAACACAAACCAGAAACACAGTCAGGGACACGGGAGGTGCTCAGAATGCATTAGATTTCAGCTCCTGCCTTTGTGTTTGGGGTTGTAACTGTGCAGAATTCCCCCCCCCCCCCCCCCCCCCCCCGGCATTAACATCCAGCTCTTCTGTTCTCCAGGACTGACTCCGCCTAAGCCGTCTCCCAGCTCAGGCTTGATTACCCCATCCCCTCAGTAATCTCAGTCTCCAACTAGTATGAACCCCTCCCTAAGAACACTGACCCCCCCCCCCCCCCAGCAGTTTTCTCTGCCCCAACCTTTATTTCTTTTTTTACTCATTCCAAGAATCCCACCTCCCCATTCCTCCCAGAGCACACAAATCCCATACCTCTGTCAATCTGCAGCCCCCCCCCCCCCCCCAGCAGTAAAAACACCCAGAGCTCTCTCTCATACTGCACACACTGGATCTTTCTGAAATCCCTCTTGCCCCCAGCACATAAACTTCCACAGCTCTCTCAAAATACCCCCAACCCACATAGCCCCCAGCTCACACTCTCCACTATTCTCTCAACATCCTCAGCACTCACAGCATCATAGCCATCCCCCCTCCCCCCCCCCCCACCGCATATACACTCTCCCCACAGCTCTTTTGGGCCAATGATCAGAAACAAACGCAGGCACCAGAGGCTGCTACCACCCCATGATCAGAGCAACCGAGCGCATGAAACAACACGCTTGCAGGCTCTGAATGCAAATGCATGCAAAACAGGGCTCTTCGCATAAGTAGCATGCAAATGCATGCTAAACCTATTCATCCCCAATGATCAGCGACCAGCACGCTAAAGATTGGCTCACTGGCTGTGGCAAACCCTACGTCATTGGGGAGGAATAGTGAACCCTGTACAGCATGCTAGCAGGTCCCCATTCCCCCCAATGCAGCAGCCCCCCGCAGGAACCCTGACCCAACCCCCCGCCCAGCAATAGGGGGCTGGAGATCCAGCGTGTCTCCAGCGCCTCCCCCCCCCCCAGCATCCCTCAGATGTCCCTGGTGGCCCAGCAGGTCGAGGGTCAATCCCCCCCCCCCCACCTGGTGGTCTAGCAGCCCTTCCCTACCCCCCTACCTTCAGTTGGAGGAGAGAGGTGGCCTCCTCTGGGATGCGCTGGGCTTCACACTGCGCCGATGGAAGAGGAGGGAGACCACCTTTTGACAACCCAGACTTCTCAAACAAGTGCGGGAGGATTGTCTACCCCATGATCAGAGAGAATTGTGTGCTTAAATTTATCTCTGATCAGAGGTCCAGTAAAGCCCCCTGCTCTTCCAGCACTAATTTTAGAGCGCTGTTTGGAACAGCACGAGGCTTTTGATCAATTATCCAAATATAGACTGGGTAAATGTAACATCGGGACACGCTACAGAGGTACAGTGAGCACCTATTGTAAAACAAAACCAGACAGAATAGTACAGATCGTAGATCCTGCACAGTCAATGCCAACTGAAAGCCATGTCTTTTTCACAAACACAGATACACCCTAATCCACTATAGAATAAGTAATCATAAACTTTCTATTTAGACAAAAATTAAACTGAACCCCCAAGAAAAAGATTTAGGTATGATTGTAGACAATATGCTGAAATCTTCTGCCCAGTGTGTGGGGGCGACCAAAAAAGCCAACAGGCTGCTCGGAATTATTAGGAAAAGGGTAGTAAATAAGACCAAAAATAATATATCGCCTCTGTATCACTCCATGGTGCAGCCTCACCGTGAGTATTGTGTTCAATTCTGGTTGCCATATCTCAAAAAAGATATAACAGAATTAGTAAAGGTTCAAAGAATACCAACCAAAATGATAAAGGAGACTCTTCTTAGCAAATTGTTTGGTGCACCACAAACTTAAGTGGTCACCTTGCACCTCTGCTTTAACCTCCAGTTCCTGAATGTATTTAAAAGGTATGAGTTAATTTAAATAAATAAATATTTAACATATGGTAAGCTTTTTATTTGTGCTTCCAGAATGGTGGTTTTAAATTATCTCTATACCTCTTGCAAATTGATAATCCTTGTGATTGATCCTTTAAACTTTTTTCTAAAGGCTCCTAATACTAAACCATGTTCAAAAATACCATTCTGGAGGCCCAGGCCAAACATATTCCACTAATTAGAAAAGAAAGACGGAACTCCAAAAGACAGCCGGCCTGGTTGAAAAGTGAGGTGAAGGAAGCTATTAGGGCTAAAAGAAATGCCTTCAAAATATGGAAGAAGGAACTGTCTGAAAACAACAAGAAGCAGCATAAGGAGTGTCAAAGCAAATGCAAGGCGCAGATAGCATTAGAGGCAAAAAAAACATACTAAAAACTTTTTCCGGTATATTAAAAGCACGAAGCCGGCAAAAGAATCGGTTGGGCCGCTGGATGACCGAGGGGTAAAAGGGGCGATCAAGGAAGACAAAGACGTAGTGAAGAGATTGAATGAATTCTTTGCTTCGATCTTCACTGAGGAAGATTTGGGTGGGATACTGGTGTCGGAAATGGTATTTCAAGCGGACGAGTCGGAGAAACTTACTGACTTCACGGTAAACCTGGAGGACGTAATGGGGCAGTTCGGCAAACTGAAGAGTAGCAAATCTCCTGGACCGGATGGTATTCATCCTAGAGTACTGATAGAACTGAAAAATGAGCTTGCGGAGCTACTGCTAGTGATATGCAACTTATCCTTAAAATCGAGCGTGGTACCGGAAGATTGGAGGATGGCCAATGTAACGCCGATTTTTAAAAAAGGCTCCAGGGGAGATCGGGGAAATTATAGACTGGTGAGTCTGATGTCGGTGCCGTGGAAAATTATAGAGGCTATTATTAAAAACAAAATTACAGAGCACATCCAAGGACATGGATTACTGAGACAAAGTCAGCACGGCTTTTGTGTGGGGAAATCTTGCCTGACCAATTTACTTCAATTCTTTGAAGAAGTAAAAAAACATGTGGACAAAGGGGAGCCAGTTGATATTGTGTATCTGGATTTTCAAAAGGCGTTTGATAAGGTACCTCATGAAAGGCTACAGAGGAAATTGGAGGGTCATGGGATAGGAGGAAATGTCCTATTGTGGATTAAAAACTGGTAAGGATAGGAAACAGAGAGTGGGGTTAAATGGGCAGTATTCACAATGGAGAAGGGTAGTTAGTGGGGTTCCTCAGGGGTCTGTGCTAGGACCGCTGCTTTTTAATATATTTATAAATGATTTAGAGATGGGAGTAACTAGCGAGGTAATTAAATTTGCTGATGACACAAAGTTATTCAAAGTCGTTAACTCGCGACAGGATTGTGAAAAATTACAGAAGGACCTTACGAGACTGAGAGACTGGGCGGCTAAATGGCAGATGACGTTTAATGTGAGCAAGTGCAAGGTGATGCATGTGGGAAAAAAGAACCCGAATTACAGCTACGTCATGCAAGGTTCCACGTTAGGAGTTAAGGACCAAGAAAGTGATCTGGGCATCGTCGTCGATAATACACTGAAACCTTCTGCCCAGTGTGCTGCTGCGGCTCGGAAAGCGAATAGAATGTTGGGTATTATTAGGAAAGCACATATTTTTAAATGATTTGCATCACCATTTGTAGCTGTGTTAGTACAATTTATATATTTATGATCTATATTAAACATTGTTCTGTATTCATGGACGAAGAGCCTGGTAGTGTGAAACATGTACCTGTCAAGCTTTTTAACTATTTATGTATTTATTATAGTACTAGTAAAAAAGGCCCGTTTCTGGAATGAATGAAACGGGCGCTAGCAAGATTTTCCTGGGAGTGTGTATGTTTGAGAGAGAGAGCCAGAGTGAATGTGCGGGTGTGTGACAGAGTGAGACTGTCTGTGTGACAGTGTGTGTGTGTGAGAATGAGAGTGTGTGACAGGGCCCCCTCCCCTGTTCCTAATGCCCCTCACCCCGTTCCCTCCCCTCCTTTTCCTCCTCCTTCCCACACTTTGGGTTCCTTAAGGCTTTCAAAAGTCTATGTACCCCCGTGGCCCTAACGCCCAGGATCCGGATACCCCACCGCTTTCCTCCTCACCCCTCCCCCAAGATGTAATACTTTCACGTCCTTCATTTAAAAAAAAAAAGTGACCTATCTACCCTGTGTCCAAATGCCTGGCATTCAGATTGTGTTCCTCTCGTAAATTTACATTTCTTTCATTCATTCAGAACTTGCCCCCCCCCCCCCCCCCCGGAACACTTTTGGTTCCTTCAGTCTTTTAAAACTCTCCTATGTACCCTGTGTCCTAATGGCCAGCATTCAGATTGTTTTCCTTTCCCAAATGTTCATGTCTTTCAGTCCTTCAGAACTCCCCTCTCCCTCCATTTAACCCTTTGGTTCCTTCAGTCTTTTAAAACTCTCCTATCAACCCTGTGTCCTAATAGTAACATATAACATAGTAACATAGTAGATGACGGCAGAAAAAGACCTGCACGGTCCATCTAGTCTGCCCACGATAAACTCATGTGTATACCTTACCTTGATTTGTACCTGTCTTATTCAGGGCACAGACCATATAAGTCTGTGCAGCAGTATTTCCCGCCTCCCAACCACCAGTCCCGCCTCCCATCACCGGCTCCGGCACAGACCCCGTATAAGTCTGCCCTCCCCCATCCTAGCCTCTCAACCACCAACCCCTCTTCCCCCCGCCACCCAATTTCAGGTAAGCTTCTGTGGATCCATTCCTTCTGCACAGGATTCCTTTATGTCTGTCCCACGCATGCTTGAATTCCGTTACCGTTTTCATCTCCACCACCTCCCGCGGGAGGGCATTCCAAGTGTTCACCACCCTCTCCGTGAAGAAATACTTCCTGACATCTTTCCTGAGTCTGCCCCCCTTCAATCTCATTTCATGTCCTCTCGTTCTACCGCCTTCCCCTCTCCGGAAAAGATTTGTTTTGCTTTGCCAAATTGTCTGTCACTGAGGTCACTGAGGTCAGTGCTTGCCTGCCTAGCAGACCACTTCCGGCAGGCATGGTCCCAAGCACATCCTGTTGGAGGTGAGAATTATTATATAGAATGGGCAGTGAATACATTTTGGATAGTTTTATTTTTAACCTCCATGATCTGCTGTCTTGTTTTTTATTTATAACATACTGTAAGATAAGTATCGCCATGCTGCAATAGATCAGAGGTTCATCAAGCCCAGCATCCTGTTTCCAACAGTGGCCAATCCTTTTAAAACCCCGCTAAGCTAACCGCCTTTAGCATATTCTCTGGCAACAAATTCCAGAGTTTAATTACACCTGGCAAGATCCCAAAACAGTAAAACAGAATGATGCCCCATAGTCCTTGTATTTTTGGAAAGAATAAACAAGCGATTCATTTCTGTTCCACAAGAAAAAAATTGCATAAAAGGGAAGGGGACAAGATTTCATATATGACCTTTCTGTGGTTACAATCAAAGCAGTTTACATATCAAATAAAGGAGGAGCAACTGCTGTGTGAGAAGGGAATCAGGAAGAAAAGCTGCAGGAAATAAAAAGCCTCAGGAATGGATTGAGCAGTGCCAGTGAGGGGAGGAGAATGAGGAAGAAGAGTCTGAGGGGCTACAGCAAGATGGCCACTCAGAGTTGCAGTCATTTACCGCCCCCCTGATAAATCCCTCCCATCCTTCCTTACCGACTTACCGTCTTTCTTGAGCCCTCATCCCCATCCCTCATTCTCGGTGACTTCAACATCCACACTGATAACCCTTCCGATTCATGTTTCTCAGTTCCTCACTCTTACCTCCTCCTTCAACCTCCAACTGAGCCCCACCACCCCTACTCACAAATCTGGCCACTGTCTTGATCTCGTCCTCTCTTCTTCTTGCTCACCCTCCACTTTCTGCGTTTCACCTCTTCCTCTCTCCGACCACCACCTTATCACATTCACACTTCAGCACCCTCCCCCTCACTCTCGCCCAACACTAACTACTACGTCCAGAAATCTCCAGACTGTTGACCCCTCCACCTTATCCTCTACTATCTCTGATCTCCTCCCTTCCATCTTGTCCTCCACATCTGTTGACAAAGCTGTCTCCACTTACAATGCCACTCTTTCCTCTGCTCTAGACACCCTTGCACCGTCCACCTCCCGGCCCACAAGACGTACCAATCCCCAGCCCTGGCTGACCCCTTGCACCCGATACCTTCGCTCCTGTGCCCGTTCGGCTGAACGCCTCTGGAGGAAATCTCGCACCCTTACTGACTTCATTCACTTCAAATTCATGCTATCCTCCTTCCAATCCTCCCTATTCCTCGCTAAGCAGGACTATTATATCCAATTGACCAATTCCCTTAGCTCTAACCCTCGTCGTCTATTCGCCACCCTCAACTCCCTCCTCAAAGTGCCCTCTGCTCCCACCCCCCCTTCACTCTCTCCTCAATCTCTGGCCCACTACTTCTGTGACAAGGTCCAGAAGATCAACCTCGAATTCACCACCACTCCCTCTCCTCCTCTTCAGCCTATATCTCACTCTCTCATCCAACCTACCCAGCCCTCCTTCTCCTCCTTTCCTGCTATCACCAAAGAGGAAATCGCCCATCTCCTCTCCTCCTCGAAAGCCACCACCTGTTCCTCTGACCCTATCCCCACCAACCTACTTAACACCATCACACCTACCATCACCCCCACCATCTGTCATATACTTAACCTCTCTCTCTCCACTGCATCTGTCCCGGACACCTTCAAACATGCTGTGGTCACTCCACTCCTCAAAAAACCATCACTTGACCCTACCTGTCCCTCCAACTACTGCCCCATTTCCCTCCTACCCTTCCTCTCCAAGATACTTGAACGCGCCGTTCACAGCCGCTGTATTGATTTTCTGTCCTCTCATGCCATCCTCAATCCGCTCCAATCCGGCTTTCGCCCCCTACACTCAACAGAAACGGCACTATCTAAAGTCTGCAATGACCTATTCCTCGCCAAATCCAAAGGTCACTACTCCATCCTCATCCTCCTCGACCTCTCCACCGCTTTTGACACTGTCAATCACAACCTACTTCTTGACACACTGTCCTCCCTTGGGTTCCGGGGCTCTGTCCTCTCCTGGTTCTCATCTTATCTCTCCCATCGTACCTTCAGAGTATACTCTCATGGTTCGTCCTCCTCCCCTATCCCGCTCTCTGTTGGAGTTCCTCAGGGATCTGTCCTTGGGCCCCTTCTTTTTTCAATCTACACCTCTTCCTTAGGCTCCCTGATTTCTTCTCATGGTTTCCACTATCATCTTTATGCCGACGACACCCAGCTTTATCTCTCCACACCAGAAATCACCGCGGATACCCAGGCCAAAGTCTCGGCCTGCTTATCCGACATTGCTGCCTGGATGTCCAACCGCCACCTGAAACTGAATATGTCTAAGACTGAACTTATTGTCTTCCCACCCAAACCCACTTCCCCTCTCCCTTCACTCTCTATCTCAGTTGAGAACACCCTCATCGTCCCCGTCTCATCTGCCCGCAACCTCGGTGTTATCTTCGACTCCTCCCTCTCCTTTTCTGCGCACATCCAGCAGATAGCCAAGACCTGTCGCTTCTTCCTCTATAACATCAGCAAAATTCGCCCCTTCCTCTCCGAGCACACCACCCGAACTCTCATCCACTCTCTCATTACCTCTCGCCTTGACTACTGCAACCTACTCCTGACCGGCCTCCCACGTAGCCATCTACTCCCCCTTCAGTCCATCCAGAACTCTGCCGCACGTCTTATCTTCCGCCTTAACCGATATACTCATATCACCCCTCTCCTCAAGTCACTGCACTGGCTCCCAATCAGATACCGCATACAGTTCAAGCTTCTCTTACTCACCTACAAATGCACTCGATCTGCAGCCCCTCCGTACCTCTCTACCCTCATCTCCCCTTACGTCCCTACCCGTAACCTCCGGTCTCAAGGCAAATCCCTCCTTTCAGTACCCTTCTCCACCACCTCCAACTCCAGGCTCCGCCCCTTCTGTCTTGCCTCACCCCACGCCTGGAACAAACTCCCTGAGCCCATACGCCGTGCCCCCTCCCTACCCATCTTCAAATCAATGCTCAAAGCCCACCTCTTCAATATCGCCTTCGGCACCTAATCACTACACCTCCTCTCAGAAAACTTATCTACCCCAACTTGACATTTCGTCCTTTAGATTGTAAGCTCTTCCGAGCAGGGACCGTCCTTATTGTTAATTTGTACAGCGCTGCGTAACCCTAGTAGCGCTCTAGAAATGTTAAGTAGTAGTAGTAGTAGTACAGCAGGGAATGGACTGAGCAGTGCCAGGCTCATTTCTTCTTGTGTGTGTGTGGCATTGCCTGGCACTGGGTCCCCTGCTGCCCACCTCCTGCCAGTGAGGAGAGGAGAATCAGGAAGAAGAGTCTGAGGGAATAAAGAGCCCCAGGAATGGACTGAGCAGTGCCAGTGAGGGGAGGAGAATGAGGAAGAAGAGCCTTCTGTGTGTGGCATTGCCTGGCACTGCATCCCCTGCTGCCCACCTCCTGCCAGTCTCCTACCTGCTCAGCACAAACCCCAAGAGCCCTTCTCCAGCTGCAGCCCAGGGTCCCTTCTCCACACCACCAGCCCTGACTCCCTCCCTTTATCCCTGGGCTTTGTTGGGAATCAGGTTCAGGGTCTCCACGTGGAGAGAAGCAGGAAGGAACCCCTGGACCATTAGGACCGCCCTAGGTGGAATCTGACAAATCACAGTGTCGGAGGGGCGGGATCTTGTCGTGCACTCCTCCTGCTTGAGTCTTGTGACCAAACAATGGAAGGGGCGTGGTCTCCCTCTCATGCTGTGTTCTCAATCTAACCTTCTTGTTCTCAATCTAACCTCCTTGTGAGTGACATCATAGAGTCTCTCTCATGCTGTGTTCTCAATCTACCCTCCTTGTTCTCAATCTACCCTCCTTGTGAGTGACATCATAGAGTCAGTGCAAGGAGTGAGAGCAGAGAGAGGCAGCACCAAGTCCCTCTTTATCTTGAGACACATCAGCTGCTGCCACCTGTGGCCGGATGTTTCACTCAGATGCTGCAGAGAAAACAGCTTCCAGGACAGTAACAGAAATGAGTGTGTGTGTGTTTAGTCTGACATTGCATGTGTCTGTGAGTGTGCATATATTATTCCCCTTGCATTGATTGGTCAAAAGACTCCTGAGGAAGGATAGTGGAGGACACTGTGAGTGTGAGTGTGCATATTGTAGTGTTTTTGCAAAGAATGATCCCCATCAAGCCTGAAATTCCCTCCTGTCTTTTGCCTCCCCAGGTCCATCACTCACTCCAGCTGCAGTTCTCCTTGCAAGACCCCTATTCATCTCTCCTATGCAGCACCACCACAGCCCTCCTTCTCCCTCCCCTCAGGAACACAATGATGTCAAAAAGCTGAACCCAATTAGGTTAGACTCCCTTTCCCTCTCCTCAGCACAGTCGTCACCCCAGTTCACCCAAAACAAAGCAGCCAAATCTATCAGCTGCTCTATCCAAGTTGTCATTCCTTATTGTTATAGGCAAGTCGTCCCATCCCCTTTATAATTTTCGTCACCCTTCTCTGTATAGAAAAATTGTAATAAACCATAAGTTTTCAGAATATCAATATATTATTATTATTATAAAAATGCTAATAATAATAATAATAATGCAGGTGATAGATTCTAATGCAATGGAGGTAATGCAAATTTATCTCATGCATATTGTTTAAGACTACAAAATCTCTGACAGAAAGTGAGTCTGGTAAAGCAGGAGAATCAGGAAGAAGAGCCTGAGGGGCTGCAGGGAATGGATTGAGCAGTGCAGGGATTCCTGCGTGGGGAGGGGGGCAGCTCTGGGCTCTGGGTCAGTGTCTCCAATGGAGAAAAGAGGGAAGTGAAACTCCGCCCCTTCACTCCACCCCAGGAACATTCTGACCAATCCCCAGGTGGAAGGTGAGGATCAGTTTGAAAGGGGCGGGATCTTGTGTGGCTTTTCCCTCCCTCAGGAGTCTTGTAACCAAGCAGTGGGAGGGGCGGAACCTGGCGGGGCTCTGGAATGTCATAGAGTCAATGAGAGCAGAGTCATTATCCTGAGACAAGAACAGCAGTGCTGCCACCTCTGGCCGGATGTTTCTGCCACTTTCAGCTCTGAGTGGTTATAGGCTTTTTTAAATATTTTATTGAATATAATTGAAAATACAAAAATATATAGTTAAATTCAGATATAAACAAGTCACAGAGAAAGCATGACCACAGCGAATGTATATCTAGGATTCCAAGTATAAATACTCTCTCAAATAACAAAGTGGCTGACCTTTGTGATTTATATACTAAACATAGTAACATAGTAGATGACGGCAGAAAAAGACCTGCATGGTCCATCCAGTCTGCCCAACAAGATAACTCATATGTGCTACTTTTTGTGTATACCTTACCTTGATTTGTACCTGTCCTTTTCAGGGCACAGACCGTATAAGTCTGCCCAGCACTATCCCCGCCTCCCAACCACCAGCCCCGCCTCCCAAACACCGGCTCTGGCACAGACCGTATAAGTCTGCCCAGCACTATCCCCGCCTCCCACCACCAGCTCTGGCACAGACCGTATAAGTCTGCCCAGCACTATCCCCTCCTCCCAACCACCAGCTCTGGCACAGACCGTATAAGTCTGCCCAGCACTATCCCCGCCTCCCAACCACCAGCTCTGGCACAGACCGTATAAGTCTGCCCAGCACTATCCCCGCCTCCCAACCACCAGCCCCACCTCCCAAACACCGGCTCTGGCACAGACCGTATAAGTCTGCCCAGCACTAGCCCCGCCTCCCACCACCAGCTCTGGCACAGACCGTATAAGTCTGCCCAGCACTATCCCCGCCTCCCAACCACCAGCCCCGGCACAGACCGTATAAGTCTGCCCAGCACTAGCCCCACCTCCCACCACCAGCTCTGGCACAGACCGTATAAGTCTGCCCAGCACTATCCCCGCCTCCCAACCACCAGCCCCGCCTCCCAAACACCGGCTCTGGCACAGACCGTATAAGTCTGCCCAGCACTATCCCCGCCTCCCACCACCAGCTCTGGCACAGACCGTATAAGTCTGCCCAGCACTATCCCCGCCGCCCAATCACCAGCCCCGGCACAGACCGTATAAGTCTGCCCAGCACTAGCCCCGCCTCCCACCACCAGCTCTGGCACAGACCGTATAAGTCTGCCCAGCACTATCCCCGCCGCCCAACCACCAGCCCTGGCACAGACCGTATAAGTCTGCCCAGCACTAGTCCCGCCTCCCAACCATCAGCCCCGGCACAGACCGTATAAGTCTGCCCAGCACTATCCCCGCCTCCCAACCACCGGCTCTGCCACCCATTCTAGGCTAAGCTCCTGAGGATCCCTTCCTTAACAACTTACTAGATTTCTGGAAAGTACATCTTAAATTATTTTCATAGTTCTTCTTATTATTATTATTAGCATTTGTATAGCGCTACCAGACGCACGCAGCGCTGAACACCTGACACAAAGAGACAGTCCCTGCTCAAAAGAGCTTACAATCTAAATAATACAGACAGACAAGACAGTTACAGGTAAGGGAAGTACTGGGTGAGAAGGAAGGAAGGGACAAGGGGAGGGTAACTGAGTAGTGGCTAAGGGCTAAAAGCAGCAGTGAAAAGGTGGGTTTTCATCATATTATACAATCCACCTTATAATCGAAAGAGAAAAACGCCTAGATTTCGACCCAAATCGGGAGAGAGATGTTTATCTCACAAAAATGAATAAATCGGTATAATCGAAAGCCGATTTTGGACGTTTTCAACTGCACTTCGTCGCAGATGAGGACAAAGTTGATGGGGGCGTGTCAGAGGTGTGGCGAAGGTGGAACTGGGGCGTGGTTATCGGCCGAGGAGAGATGTACGCGTTAGGGCGATAATCGAAGAAATAAAGGCGTTTTTAGTGAACATTTAGGACACTTTTGTTGGACCCTTTTTTCACACGAACAGGTCCCAAAAAAGTGCACTAAATGACCAGATGACCATCGGAGGGAATCAGGGATGACCTCCCCTGACTCCCCCAGTGGTCACTAACCCCCTCCCACCACAAAAAAATGATGTTTCACAACTTTTTATTTTCACCCTCAAATGTCATACCCACCTCCCTGGCAGCAGTATGCAGGTCCCTGGAGCAGATGTTAGGGGGTGCAGTGGACTTCAGGCAGGTGGACCCAGGCCCATCCCCCCCTACCTGTTACAATTGTGCTGCTTAATGCTTAGTCGCCCAACCCCCCCAAACCCACTGTACCCACATGTAGGTGCCCCCCTTCACCCCTTAGGGCTATAGTAATGGTGTAGACTTGTGGGCAGTGGGTTTTGAGGGGGATTTGGGGGGCTCAACACACAAGGGAAGGGTGCTATGCACCTGGGAACTCTTTTACCTTTTTTTTTGTTTTTGTAAAAGTGCCCCCTAGGGTGCCCGGTTGGTGTCCTGGCATGTGAGGGGGACCAGTGCACTATGAATCCTGGCCCCTCCCACGAACAAATGCTTTGGATTTATTCGTTTTTGAGCTGGGCGCTTTCATTTTCCATTATCGCTGAAAAACAAAAACGCCCAGCTCACAAATTGTCGAACAAAACATGGATGTCTATTTTTTGCGAAAATACGGTTCGGTCCGCCCCTTCACGGACCCGTTCTCGGAGATAAACGCCCATGGAGATAGACGTTTTCGTTCGATTATGCCCCTCCACATAAATCAATTCCACCACATTTGGAAAGAAAGAGGTGAGTTATCCTTCCAGTGATTAACGAGTTTAAAGGCAACAGATATTAGAAATTCAAATGGTAATTTGTCTGATTCAGCAGATGTTTCAGGTAGGATAACTGATTTCCAGATAATACATTTCAAGGAGATAGTAGTTGGCAAGTGAAGGATAGCAGATATTTTACTCCAAATAACATATGTGAAAGTGAACCAATTGCTTTGAACATGAACATTCATCCGACGGAGTCCAAAGTGAACGATGATAAATGAAATACAAGGATTGTGTGATTGAAGCGGACAGAGGCTCTAGGGCCATGGATCCAAAATGAGTTCCATAATTCCTCTGGTATTTGGGTGTTCAAATCCTTTTCCCATACTTGTTGAGTGGCTAGACTATAGTTTCTTTTATTTAATTGAAATGTCTTGTAGTAGATCGAAGCGTAATGAGAGAGCATTGTACGTTCTTTAAGGAAGGATTTGTGGGAATTGAGGAGATGGTTTATAGAATGTTCCAATTGGCTGCTAGCTTATACTGGTTTAAGTTTTAGTGTTCTCAGTCTCCCTCTGCTGGTAGGCGTGCATAACCCGATGGTAACCAGGCAGTGCACGGTGATGCCCAATTACCGCTGAGCAAGTCATTTCCGGGGGGTTTCTTTTTCCTCAGGGTGGGACTACCACCGGCAGTCCTGGAAGAGTGAGCGGTAAGCCTGCATTGGGCTTACTGCCGCTCTGTAAAATGGCCCCCAAATGCTTAAAAGATAGATAACGAGACAGAAAGTTGTAAGAGATCTAATATTTTAGGCCACATATCCAGCCAAAATGTACCTTTCTGATATAGCAAGACCAACATAAATCATTGAGAGATCATTTTCTTTTAAAGGATTTAGTAGGAGTCCAATGAGCTCTGTGGTGTAAAAAATATAAAGATTGAGGGCCCCTTTTACTAAGCCGTGAGCAAATGGACTATCACGTGGCTCTTGAAATTACCGCCCAGGCCACGCGGTAGCCGGGTGATGACTCCAAATTGATGCACATTGGGTGCTCGTAGGCGTCTACGCAGCTTAGTAGAAGGGCCCCCTAGTTTTTGCAGGTGTTTAAGAGGCCAGTCTGAAATACCAAAACAATATGAGAGTGCAGGAAGTCTCCTATAATAGTCATTACTGATTTTTTCTCGGCCATTTCAGCTTTCTAGTCGTTTCTTCCTCCACTCCTAGATATTTATATGTACCTTCCTGTGTGGATCATTCGGTGGTTTCTACTACTAATACTACTTATCATTTCTATAGGTTCTTGAGGTTTACCTTCTAACAGAAGCTTTTATTACACTCAGTGCATGAAAATGGCTTCACTCCTGTGTGGATTCTCTGCTGCTGTATCATGTATTTCTTCAACCTGAAGCATTTGCCACACTCAGTACATGGAAATGGTTTTACTCCTCAGTGGCTATTCTGGTGCATAGTGAGTGTCTCCTTGTCAATGAAGGTCTTACCACACTCAGTACACGTAAATGACTTCACTCCTGTGTGAACTCTGTGGTGCCTTGCGAGATGTCCCATCTCCCTGAAGCTTTTATTACACTCAGTGCAGATAAACGGTTTCACTCCAGTGTGGATTCTCTGGTGTTTTGTGAGGTGTCCCTTCCGACTGAAGCTTTTATTACACTCAGTGCAGTTAAGTGGTTTCATTCCTGTGTGGATTCTTTGGTGTTTTGTGAGGTGTCCCTTCCGACTGAAGCTTTTATTACACTCAGTGCAGATAAACGGTTTCACTCCTGTGTGGATTTTCCATCCATTCATGTCCAGCAACTCTCCTCTCTCCCCTGTCCTCCCCTCTATCCATGTCCAGGAATTCTCCATTCTCCCCTGCCCTCTCCTCCATCCACCCATGTTCAGCAATTCTTCTCTCTACCCTGCCCTCCCCTCCATCCATGTCCAGGAACTCTCCATTCTCCCCTGCCCTCTCCTCCATCCACCCATATCCAGCAAATTTCCTCTCTCCCCTGCTTCCATTCATCCACCCATATCCAGCAAATTTCCTCTCTCCCCTGCTTCCATTCATCCATCCATGTCCAGCAACTCTCCAATCTCCCCTGCCCTCTCCTCCATCCACCCATGTTCAGCAATTCTTCTCTCTACCCTGCCCTCCCCTCCCATCCATGTCCAGGAACTCTCCATTCTCCCCTGCCCTCTCCTCCATCCACCCATGTTCAGCAAATCTTCTCTCTACCCTGCCCTCCCCTCCATCCATGTCCAGGAACTCTCCATTCTCCCCTGCCCTCTCCTCCATCCACCCATATCCAGCAAATTTCCTCTCTCCCCTGCTTCCATTCATCCATCCATGTCCAGCAAGTCTCCTCTCTCCCCTGCCCTCCCCTCCATCCATCCATGTCCAGCAACTCTCCAATCTCCCCTGCCCTCTCCTCCATCCACCCATGTTCAGCAATTCTTCTCTCTACCCTGCCCTCCCCTCCATCCATGTCCAGGAACTCTGCATTCTCCCCTGCCCTGCCCTCTCCTCCATCCACCCATATCCAGCAAATTTCCTCTCTCCCCTGCTTCCATTCATCCATCCATGTCCAGCAATTCTCCTCTCTCCCCCTGCCCTCCCCTCCATCCATCCATGTCCAGCAACTCTCCAATCTCCCCTGCCCTCTCCTCCATCCATCCATGTCCAGCAACTCTCCATTCTCCCCTACCCTCTCCTCCATCCATTCATATCCAGCAAATTTCTCTCTACCCTGCCCTCCCCTCCATCCATGTCCAGGAACTCTCCATTCTCCCCTGCCCTCTCCTCCATCCACCCATGTTCAGCAATTCTTCTCTCTACCCTGCCCTCCCCTCCATCCATGTCCAAGAACTCTCCATTCTCCCCTGCCCTCTCCTCCATCCACCCATATCCAGCAAATTTCCTCTCTCCCCTGCTTCCATTCATCCATCCATGTCCAGCAAGTCTCCTCTCTCCCCTGCCCTCCCCTCCATCCATCCATGTCCAGCAACTCTCCAATCTCCCCTGCCCTCTCCTCCATCCACCCATGTTCAGCAATTCTTCTCTCTACCCTGCCCTCCCCTCCATCCATGTCCAAGAACTCTCCATTCTCCCCTGCCCTCTCCTCCATCCACCCATATCCAGCAAATTTCCTCTCTCCCCTGCTTCCATTCATCCATCCATGTCCAGCAATTCTCCTCTCTCCCCTGCCCTCCCCTCCATCCATCCATGTCCAGCAACTCTCCAATCTCCCCTACCCTCTCCTCCATCCATTCATATCCAGCAAATTTCTCTCTACCCTGCCCTCCCCTCCATCCATGTCCAGGAACTCTCCATTCTCCCCTGCCCTCTCCTCCATCCACCCATATCCAGCAAATTTCCTCTCTCCCCTGCTTCCATTCATCCATCCATGTCCAGCAATTCTCTTCTCTCCCCTGCCCTCCCCTCCATCCATCCATGTCCAGCAACTCTCCAATCTCCCCTGCCCTCTCCTCCATCCATCCATGTCCAGCAACTCTCCATTCTCCCCTACCCTCTCCTCCATCCATTCATATCCAGCAAATTTCTCTCTACCCTGCCCTCCCCTTCATCCATGTCCAGGAACTCTCCATTCTCCCCTGCCCTCTCCTCCATCCACCCATATCCAGCAAATTTCCTCTCTCCCCTGCTTCCATTCATCCATCCATGTCCAGCAATTCTCCTCTCTCCCCTGCCCTCCCCTCCATCCATCCATGTCCAGCAACTCTCCAATCTCCCTGCCCTCTCCTCCATCCATCCATGTCCAGCAATTCTCCATTCTCCCCTACCCTCTCCTCCATCCATTCATATCCAGCAAATTTGCTCTCTCCCATGCCCCCTCCATCCATCCATGTCCAGCAATTCTCCTCTCTCCCCTCTCCTCCTGTCCTGCCCAGCAATCTCTTCTCTCCCCCTGCCCTCCCCTCCTCTCCTGTCCAGCGATCTCTTCTCCCCCTGCCCTCCTCTCCAATTTCAGCCACCTCTTCTCTCCCCCTGCCGTCCCATCCATGTCCTGCGATTCTCCCTGCCCTCCCTCAGCTCCCTGTCTTTCCCCCCCCCCCCCCACGCGTTTAACCCTTTTACTTTCAGGAGCAGCGATGGCAGTGAAGAGGATAACACAGCTTTTTCCTTCCCTCACACAGTGTCCCACCCTCGCGGAAACAGGAAATGCATCATCGCAGAAGGCAAGACACTGTGTGAGGGAAGGGAGAAGCTGGAGGCAAGCCCGCTGTGTTGTCCTCTTCACTGCCGTCGCTGCGCCTGAAAGTAAAAGGGTTAAAAACGAGCAAGGGGGGGGAGGAACGGAGAGGAGGGCTGTCGATCAGGGAGCTGAGGGTGGGAAGGAGCGGAGGGACCGTCCGAGAGCTGCCTGGCTGCAGCGCCAGGCAGCCCTGTGTTTGGGGGCGCAGCAGCCAGGGGAAGGTCATGGTTGGGCTGGGGAGGCTTAGCCTCCCCAAGCCTCTTATACGGGGCGCCTATGACTGTCCTCCCATCCCACCCATGTCCATCAATTCTCCTCTGCCCTGCCCTCCCCTTCCTCCCCTCGATGTCCCGCGATTCTCTCCTCCTGACATCATTTCGCCTCCAGCATTCCCTGGAGCTGGGTATGATATTTGAGGCTGGAAAAAAAACCTTTTGAGGGTGGGAGGGGGTTAGTGACCACAGGGGGAGTAAGGGCAGGTCATACCTGATTCCCTCCAGTGGTCATCTGGTCATTTAAGGCACATTTTTGTGGCTTAGTCATAAGAAAAAAAGGACCAGGTAAAGTCGTCCAAGTGTTCATCAGGGACGCCCTTCTTTTTTCCATTATCGGTCGAGGACGCCCATGTGTTAGGGACGCCCCAGTCCTGCCTTTGCTATGCCTCCGACACGCTCCCATGAACTTTGGTCATCCCCGCGACGGAAAGCAGTTGAGGATGCCCAAAATCGGCTTTCGATTATACCGATTTGGGCGACCCTGTGAGAAGGATGCCCATCTTGTGATTTGTGTCGAAAGATGGGCGTCCTTCTCTTTCGAAAATAAGCCTGTTGATCTCTGATTCATGTTGCTTCTTTTATTATTTATTGTGTTAAAGCTCAAAGTCCATTATTTGTATTTGGTATTTTGTGGAATAATATTTTTCATTTGTATTCAGCTGAATAGTAAAATATTCTTTTTGGTACAGAACTAGTTAAAATACATTTGTTTGTTATGATGAGTAAGGCGTACCTTCACCAGGAATTGCAAAGCAAATTTCATCCCTCTCTGAAATAACTCAGTGCAATATGGTTCCATGGCCCTCCAGTGCCCAGCCACATCGGCTGAATAGTCTTGAAATAAACAAAGCTTATGCCCCTCATATTCAATGCCTCATTTGTTCTTGTAATGTGCTATAAGTCATGCTTTTTCTGCAAAATTTAAAATACAAGTGTGGCGAAACAGCGGGTTTTCAAGCCTGTGAATTGTAATAATTTTCATGACGTGTATTTCTCTTGTTTAGCCAGCAGGTGGTGTTTGTTCTGTGTTCTAAGGCGGTTGCAGAGAAGACTGTTTCTTTTTAGCCTAAGCCCTGAGGAAAAGGTATCCTGCCCCGCTATTGGCCAGTTTCTTTCAAAAGTTAATGGTCTGGGCTCTGATGAGCCCTGTAGTTCACAATCCAGCCAGGAGGGTACTGGATTTTCCCCCGTCTCAGCTAGGGAGTGTAGAAGGTGAACCTCTCTGCCTGAGACCCTGTTCAAGATCTGTGAGCAGTTATTTCCTGAAACTCCCAAGGTGCTGCCCAGGTAGTTGACAAGTGTTTAGATTGCTTTAATATTGATCCTTATTCTGTTACCAGTTATTGCTTGCTGATTTCACCACTATTTTTTCCTAGTTCACTGTTCCACTTTGATAATAAACCTGTCAGTTTATTGGCTTGTTGTCCTGGACTAGAATCCTGGCGGTTTGTGGTTTAGGTATGTGGGTGCTTTCTAGGAACTGTGGGACTCTGGGAGTGTGGCCCCAGTGTCCTAGAAATTATTGGAGAATAACAAGAGTAGGAGACTTGCCCAGAGGCATAGGCGCCGGTATAAGAGGCTTGGACAGGCTAAGCCTCCCCTGCTGTGCTCTGAGAGGTTAAATTGTTGATTTTACCCCCATCCTCACAGCAGGAGCTGCAGTGAAAGCCCTCTAGCCTTGTGTAACCAATTGTAGAAATTGGTTTATGGTTTGTTTACCTTACTGCTGGGAGAGCAGGGGGGGGGGGGGGGGGGGGGTTGGCTGGGTTGCCAGGGAGATATTTAAGGAGGATGACTTCCTGACCAGCAGAATCGGACAACCAGACAACAAAGGTAGAAACGATCATTTTATTTTCATTATAGTGTTTGGAATATGTCCACTTTGAGAATCAGGTGCTCAACATTAAAAGTTTATTTTTATTTACTTATTTATGGCATTTTATCCCACATTAAACATGAATTAGGGTGTTTTGTGGCTGTACATGAGAATTGTGATGATATGATCCCTTGTTTCATATTGTTGACGGTCTGCATTTTCCGTATGGGTGGTATATTGGTGTATTAGGTTCTGCCCAGTGTAATATTTATGGTTCAGTAAGGTTCTGAGTGTGTTTTTGCACAAAGTTGTGCATAGTGTTTTGCAGTTGAATGATTGTGCTAAGAATATGCTTTGAGCAACCACTTTATTCTTTGACATATGATACATATCTAATAAGGACCCGCCAGAACTTTTCTGAGCTCCCTCAATATCCTGGGATGGATCCCGTCTGGTCCCATGGCTTTGCCCACCTTCAATTTTTCAAGTTGTTCATAAATACTTTCTTCCATGAATGATGCTATATCCACTCCATTCTCAAATGTATCTTTGCCAGTCAATTGTGGTCCTTCTCCAGAATTTTCTTTCATGAACACAGAAGTATTTGTTTTTCCTCATCATTCTCCACATAGCAGTTCACAGCATCTTTCATCTCACAATTCCATTTTTAGTTTTCCTCCTTTCACTAATATTCCTGAACAAATTTTGTCACCCTCCTTACATTTCTAGCCATTTGTTCTTCCGCTTTCGCCAGACGTATCTCTCTCTTGGCTTCTTTCAGTTTCATTCAGTATTCCTCCCCGTGTTCCTCTTCTTGTGTTTTTCTGTATTTCATGAACGCCAACTCTTTAGCCTTTATTTTCTCAGCCACTTGCTTGGAGAACCATATCGGTTTCCTTTTTTCTCTTGCTTTTATTTACTCTCTTTACATAAAGGTTAGTAGCCATATTTATAGCTCCTTTCAGCCTGGACCACTACCTTTCCACTTCTCATAGGTCTTCCCATCCCATCGGCTTCTTTCTTCAGGTATTCCCTCATTTTGCTGAAGTCAGCAAAGTCCTCATTCCACCACCAATCTTCCTGTAGGTATACCCAGGCCCTGCCAAGGACTCCCTCCTACCTAAGGATTACATTGATTTACAGCAATCAGGAGTGATTCAGTCCCTTTTGGCCAAAGAAGGATCCTCCCTTGCACACAGGAGTGTCTCTGTGGCCTCTGTCAATTCCCCGCTCACCACTCTTTCTTTATGTAAACACTTATGGACTGGGCCTGTCACCTGACATCCAGTCCACCTCCTTGATTGCTGGGCTTTCTCTCCATCATCAGGCAACTCACTTAGCTTAGCACTGGAGGCCCTTCTTGACCCGATTCCAGCTCTACTGGTTCCAAAATGGTGGATTTTATCACCCAAATTAGGTCCCAACCATTTGGGGAGTTCAGCACACTTCGTCTGCCATCTGACTCACCTCCCTTGCGGCCGAAAAAAAAGGACCTGTGATAGGATCAGCTCCATTGACAACTTTGGCGTTCTTGTTCACCTGAAGGGTGGATGCATGAGGTCCAGTTAAATAATTAAAATAAGTGAAGTTTGGATTCCAAGGCAGACACATGCTGGGAGAACAACATTTGAGTTCCTCTTGGCATAATATTATAGAGATAGATTTAGAAGCAAGGGAACACATAAGTAAGAGCAGTTAATGCATGATATGTAATTTGTCACATTATAGCTACATTTGTGGTTTTGAATATGAAAACTGATTGTATTACACTTCAAAGTATATAAAATGTAAACATTTTCAGACATTTTGATTTAAGACACCACCTTTCCCCAATTAGTTCATTAAATTGAGTGTTGACTGTATCTTCATTGAATTAGTATTGAATATCTTCAACTTATGGCATTATAGGGACAATTCTATAAGTTCATGCCTAGTTATGTGCCACTACACATTTCAAAGGCTCCTTTAATTGCATGTTTCGTGTGTAATGCAGTAGGTGCTATTCAAGTAACACCTATGTGCTATAGCGTGTACTTCAAGGTGGGCAGGTACATGAAAGCAGGCATGGATGGGCCAAGTAACAGGCATAAGTTATAGAATACTGTCAGTTACACACATCATTCGGCAAATTTGGCATGCCCATTTACACCAGCCTAAGATAAAGCACGCCACTACCAACATAATGATGATACCCTTGGCCAAACTACTATCAAACCAAACCTCAAACCAATACTATACGCTGATGATTGTAACGATCTACATCCCATTCAAACAAGACCTAAAAGAAATTTCCAACGACATCAACCAAAGTCTACATATCATGCACTCCTGGGCAGATGCATTTCAGTTGACACCGTTTCTGTTATGTGGTAAATTTAAAACGAATCAGAGGAAATTTTTCTTCACTCAACGCGTAGTTAAACTCTGGAATTCGCTGCCGGAAAAGGTGGTTAAGGCGGTAACTTAGCGGACTTCAAAAAAGGGTTTGGACGGTTTCCTGGAGGAAAAAGCTATAGAATGTTATTGAATGGACAAGGGAATAATACAGTATTTCTAGGATGGACGCAACAAATTGCTTGTTCTTTTGGCGCTGTCCGGTGACAGGGTGCTGGGCTCGATGGACCCTTGGCTGTGTCAGCATGGCGATGCTTATGTACTTATGACCAACCGAGAAAGACTGTGACACTGGTCTGACCCAGTATGGCTGTTCTTATATTCTTATGTAGTTGTATGCTGTAACCACAAGTTAGCGCTAATTTAGTACTGATTAATGCCTCTTAAGAGTACTAAATCAGTACCTAAAGGCCGTGGTGCTTGAATTTAACAATTAATTCTCCTGTTTACTAAGGCCGCACTCAACGCTGATACTGCCCATTCAAAGTTAATGGGCTGTGTTGGCATTAGCGCATGGCAGCCACTAGCATGGCTTAGTAAACGGGGGTGGGGTAAGCAGTGGCGTAACTACATGGGGCCCACAGGGGCCCGGGAATCCCGTAGATTTGGCCCTGGACCCCCCCTGCCGATGACCCTCTTGACCCCCTCCGCCGCCAACCGCCGTCGCCATGCGCCTGAAGAAGTGTACCTCGGTTGGTGGAGGCTGGGGTTGGCGGCGGGACGGGGGGGGTCGAGAGGGTTGGCGGCGGGGGGGGGGTCAAGTTGTTGTTGGTGGTGGCGGTGGCAGGGGAGGAGGTTGGCGGTGCCACCGGGGGGGGGGGCTAAAATATGCCTCCTCACCTAGGGGTCGGGACCCCCCCTCCCGCCGAAGTCTGGCTACGCCCTGGGGGTAAGTTAGGTGCAGAACTGGCGCTATTCTGTAACATGTGTGCCAAAATTTGTGGGTGTGGGGGTCTGCTTATGATTATCACATGTTAGACAATCATCCCACACAACCTACCTTAACTGACTACGGCTGGAGTGCTGATGTCCCTGGATTTCTTACACTAATAAGACAAATAATACTTAGAAGTTTATTCTGGAGACAAGTAAATAGTGGCTCAAGCAGAGGCTATTGCAAATCTGAAATACAGAAAAAAAATGATTAGAGAGATCCCCTTGTCTCCAAGCCAGTTCACTGCCCTGAGAACAAGGAAGCGTTTCCCCCCCCCCCCCCACCCCACATAGATCTCTCTCATTTTTATACAATTTGATTTAGTACAATAAGCAGGAAATTAATCACCATTTATTGATTTACTAGTAAAAAAGGCCTGTTTCTGACACAAATGAAACGGGCGCTAGCAAGGTTTTCCTCGGAGTGTGTATGTTTGGGAGAGTGTATGTGAGAGTGACTGTTTGAGAGTCAGAGTGAAAGTGTGAGTGTGTGTGTTGTGAGAGAGAGAGTGAGTCTGGGTGTGAGTGTGTTTGTGAGAGAGTGTGTGTGTGAGAATGAGAGTGTGTGCAAGTGTGTATGTGAGACACAGTGTGAGAGAGAGTGTGTGTGTGTGGGCAAGAGAGAGAGTGTGTGTGAGACACAGATTCTCTGTGAGAGTGAGTGTATGAGACCAAGCAAGTGTGTGAGTGACTGTGTGGCACATAGAGAGTGAATGTGATACAGTGTGAGACAGAGTGTGTGAGAGTGAGAGTCAGAAAGACATTGTATATGAGAGATGAGAGAGTGTGAGCCCTGCCCTCCCAATCCAATGCTCCTCTGTCACCTGCCCCCTCATTCATCCCTATCCAGCAATTCCCCTCTCTCCCTGAGCCCTGCCCTGCAATCCATATCCATCCATGCCCATCTGTCCACGCCATTCATTCCCTATCCAGCAATTCCCCTCTCCCTGAGCCCTGCCCTCCCATCCATGCCCATCCATGCTCCTCTGTCACCTGCCCCCTCCATTCATTCCTATCCAGCAATTCCCCTCTCTCCTGAGCCTCTGCCCTGCAATCCATATCCATCCATGCCCATCTGTCCCCATCCATTTCATCCCTATCCAGCAATTCCCCTCTCTCCCTGAGCCTGCCCTCCCAATCCATGCCCATCCATGTTCCTCTGTCCCCTGCCCCCTCCATTCATCCTTTTCCAGCAATTCCCCTCTCTCCTGAGCCCTGCCCCCCAATCCATGCCCATCCATGCTCTCTGTCCCCTGCCCCTCCATTCTCCCTTTCCAGCAATTCCCCTCTCTCCTGAGCCCTGCCTCCCAATCCATGCCCATCCATGCTCCTCTGTCCCCTGCCCCCTCCATTCATCCCTTTCCAGAAATTCCCCTCTCTCCCTGAGCCCTGCCTCCCAATCCATGCCCATTCCATGCTCCTCTGGTCCCCGGCAGCCTCCCATTCATCCTTTCCCAGCAAGTCCCCTCTCTCCCTTCCATGACACCCCCCTCGGCATCCATGCTCCTCTCTCCCATGTCCAGCTGGCCCGCCCTCTTCTCCCCCCCTTCGCATCCATGCCCCCCCTTCGCATCCATGCTGTCGTTTGTCCCCTGCACTCCCGCTCCCATTGTTCAACTTTACTGACCACCCTCTTCTCTCCACCCAACATCCCTTTTTTTTTTTTTCTTCTTTTTAAATTTACCTCCGTGGCGGTTCCGGCAGCGCAGCGTCAGGGAAGGAGGCGGCGCTCCCGACGTCTAAGCCTTCCCTTCGCTGTGTTCCGCCTTTTTCTGACATCATCCTTGACGTCAGAAGAAGGCGGAACACAGCGAAGGGAAGGTAGAGACGTCGGGAGCGCCACCTCCTTCCCTGACACTGCGCTGCCGGAATTGTTTGGGTTTTTTTCCGCCCTCGACGTCATGACGTTTGACGCGAGGGCGGGGCAGAGAACGGCTGGCTGGCTTCACACCATGAATCCACGAACCCTACAGCCAGGAGTGTTTGAGTGGCTTCAGAACGTTGTCTTCAGAACGTTCACGGTGCGTTTTATATATTAGATTTATTTATTTGTTACATTTGTACCCCCACATTTTCCCACCTATTTGCAGGCTCAATGTGGCTTACATAGTACCGTAAAGGCGTTCGCCAGTCAGTTGATAACAAATACAGGTATATTGTGGTCAAAGTGAGGTAGGTGTGTATGAGGCACTATTATGATGGAAGGGATGAGATTGTATATTGTCCAGTATGATCATTGGTTATGTTGTGTTGCTGGGTGTGGGGATTTACGTTGGATAGGTGATGGTAAGCTTTTTGAAGAGGTTGGTTTTTTGTGATTCCTGAAGTTTAGATGGTCATGGATTGTTTTCACAGCTTTTGGGAGTCCATTCCATAGTTTTGCGCTTAGGTAGGAGAAGCTGGATACATAAGTTGTTTTGTATTTTAGTCCTTTGCAATTTGGGTAATGTAGGTTTAGGTATGATCGTGATGATCCGATTCTGTTTCTGGTGGTAGATCTATGAGGTCTGTCATGTATCCCTGGGACTACGCCATAGATAATTTTGTGGACCAAGGTGCAGATTTTGAAGATGATCCGTTCTTTGATTGGGAGCCAGTGTAGCTTTTCTCGGAGGGGTTTGGCGCTTTCGAAGCGTGTTTTACCAAATATCAGCCTGGAAGCTGTGTTTTGGGCAGTCTGGAGATTTTTTGCGAGTTGTTCTTTACATCCCGCATAGATTCCGTTGCAGTAGTCTGTATGGCTTAGGACCATTGGTTGTATTAGGTTTCGAAATATTTCCCTTGGGAAAAAAAGGTTTTATTCGTTTGAGTTTCCATATTGAGTAAAACATTTTCTTTATTACAGAGTTTACTTGGTTCTCAAGGGTAAGGTTGCGGTCGATTATGACGCGAGTATTTTTAGGCTGTCTGAGGTAGGGAGAGGTGTGTTCTGGGGTATTATGGTTGTGGGTTTTGTACTTGTTATGTTGAGATGAGAGGATGAGGCAGTGTGTTTTTTCAGTGTTCAGTTTCAGTTGGAATGAGTTTGCCCAGGAGTCCATGATGTTTAGACCGTCATTGATTTCATTGGTTATTTCTGTTAAGTCATGACTGAAGGGAATGTAGATTGTGACGTCATCTGCATAGATGAACGGGTTGAGGCCTCGGTTGGATAGGGACTTTGCCAGTGGGATCATCGTCACGTTGAAGAGTATTGGTGATAATGGGATCCTTGAGGTACCTCCACAGGTAAGCTTTCCACGGTGGTGATAGTTTGAGTTTGATTTTACTTGGTAAGTTCTGGTGGTTAGAAAACCCTTTCTCCGGTTAAGTACATTTCATCAATCCCAAAGTGGCCAAGGAGTCTAGTAGTATATTGTGGTTGATCATGTCAAATGCACTTGACATGTCGAATTGGAGTAGAAGTATACTTTTACCTATGGCTATTTCTTGCTTGAATTTGGCCAAGAGGGTGACTAGGACAGTTTCAGTACTGTGGTGGGGGCAGAATTCTGACTGTGAGTCGTGTAGTATTGAGAACTTGTCCATGTATTCCGTAAGCTGTTTGGTCACCAAACTCTCCATCAATTTGACTACTAGTGGGATAGACGCAACTGGGCGGTAATTGGTTAGGTAATTTGCTTACTTTATTTCTTGTCTATTAGATTGTAAGCTCTTTGAGCAGGGACTGTCTTCTATGTTTGTGCAGTGCTGCATACGCCTTGTAGCGCTATAGAAATGCTAAATAGTAGTAGTAGTAGTAGTAGTTAGGTCATTTGTGTTTTTCTTAGCGTCTTTAGGTATTGGGGTGAGTAGGATGTTACCATATTCCTCGGGGAAGAGACCTTGTTGTAGTCTGAAGTTTAAGTGGTATGTGAGATCTGCCATTAAGCGGTCAGGGGAAGATTTGAGTAAATGACTAGGACATGTATACAGTTTGCAGTGGGTGTTGGCAAACCTATGAGTTGCTTTTGTAACTGATTCAATGGTGAGGAGAGTAAATGTTGACTAGATACGGTCAGTTGGGCATCCACCAGGGATTAGGTCCAGGTCGTTGAAGAAGTTTTCGATGTCGGTGTTGTGCTAAGGAAGTGTGCTGCGTAATTTTATTATTTTTTCGGTTAAAGTAATTAGCATGTTTGTCGGCGGGCGGCATGTCTTGTGTTGGTCATGGTGATAGGAGTGGTATCTAATAACTTATTTTTGATTTGAAATAGTTTCTTCAAGTCTTTGTAATCCGGTCTCTATTTTAGTTTTGTCATAGGACCTTGTGGTTTGTCTTATTGCATATTTGTATTTCTATGTGTTTTGTTCCATGTATTGAGTGTGTGTTTCATCTTTTGTTTTTTTCCCATGCTCGTTTCAAGTTTCCTGGATTGTGTTTTGCATTTTTTAAATTCGTCATTGAAACATGGTATCGAGTTTTGTCTTCTTGATATTCTTGTCTTTAGTGGTGCTATTTCGTTTAGTACGTTTCTGATCTATCTTCCCACTGTCGAGGTAGTGTATGGATTCCGTTAGTGTTCCCATTCATTGTCATATATCAGTTGCCAGAATAATTGTGGGTATATATTGCCCTCTCGTGGTGTAAGTTGTGTGTGTGGTGATGGTTTAGTCCCTTCTTCCGCCAGTTTAGGGATAGGTTCAACTTGTAGTGGTCGGTCCAAGGTGTTTCTGTCCATTTGATGTCTGTTATTATTAGGTTATGATCTGTGGACAGTTTGTGTGATAAGAGTCTAGTGTGTGACCTTTAATGTGGGTAGCTTGCATGTGGGGCCATTTGAGATCCCAGGATTGTAGGAAGTCTTTGCATAAAAATAGGTTGGCTTTCGTTCCAGTTACCGGGTGGTCTGTAAAACAGGATGCAGTTCAGATGATTGGTCAGGGATTTGTTATGGATTCTGAATGATGCAATTTCTAGTTGGGGTGTTATGGATTCAGCAATGGTTTCTGTGGTGGATTCACCTGCTACCAACGCTAAGGAAAGGGGGAATTATTATTATTATTATTATTATTTGCATTTGTATCCCACATTTTCCCACCTTTTTGCGGGTTCAGTGTGGCTTACAATATGAGTTGAATGCTGGAAAAACAATTTGTTACAGATAGTTAGGGATTATATTATGCAGGGTTAAGCGATGTAATAATGGAACATAGGCATTGCAACTTTGGAAACAATGGTAGCTTAGGGGCGATAAAAAGACATGAAGTCATATGGTATATAACTTTCTGTGAGTAAAGGTATGAGTGATGTGATAATACGGGAGTGGGAGTTCTGAGATGAATGTACGATGCATTAGTGAATAGTAAGTATGGATTTTTCGAAAAGATGGGTCTTCAATAATCTGCGGAAGGAGGCTTGCTCATTGGTTGTTCTTAGGTTGCGCGGCAGTGTATTCCAAAACTGCGTGCTCTTGTGAGAAAAGGTTGACGCGTGTAACGTTTCGTATTTTACGCCTTTGCTATTGGGGAAGTGGAGGTTAAGGAAGGTTCGGGATGATCTTTTGGCATTTCTGGGTGGTAAGTCTATCAACTCTGACATGTAGGCTGGGGCTTCACCGTGAACGATTTTGTGGACTAATGTGCATACTTTAAAAGTTATGCGTTCCTTGAGTGGAAGCCAGTGCAGTTTTTCTCTTAATGGTTTTGCACTTTCATATTTGGCTTTCCAAAGATAAGTCTGGCTGCCGTATTCTGGGCTGTTTGAAGTTTCCTCAGTGTTTGTTCTTTGCAACCTGCGTATAGTGAGTTGCAATAATCCAAATGGCTGAGCACAAGGGATTGCACTAGGCTGCGAAAGACGGATCTTGGGAAGTATGGTCTTATCCTTTTTAGTTTCCACATGCTGTAAAACATCTTTTTTGTTGTGTTGTTAGCATGAGTTTCAAGCGTTAGGTGGCGGTCGATGGTGATTCCAAGGATCTTTAGCGTTTCTGAGACTTGAAGGTCTGCACAAAATATTAAAAATTATTACACAAAAATATTGCATTATTGAAACAAAGGCTACAGAATGTTACATTTTTTTGTGAAGAATTCTCCCCATGAGTAAGAACTAGGCAGATAGGTCAGAAGGTATGATTTGGTCAGAGAGTGGGGGAGATTTAGCAGACTACAGACGAAATGTTACAGCTGGCTAGATGTAGGCCAATTTTCAGACACAATCTAGCCAGCTGGTTGCAGTTAAACACTCAAGATTCAGCCAGCTTTCTGAGAATGCACATCTAAAAGGCAGAAATCACTTTTCAGATGAATAACTGTAATATGGTAAGATATATTAAATGTTTTTTTTCCTGGGGCTGTGGGGAGGCTGTTCCAGGGTTTTGGTGGATGGTGCTGGCTGGAAAAGGTTTAAAGTTAGTTTGGGAATTTTTAATGGAGTTAGGTGAAGAAATATGGTTTTATTTTACAATAACAACCCATGATTAGGAGGGAATTGTACTATAAAAGCTTTCTTGCTGTTTTGGGTACAAGTCAGGTTAAAATTGACTTAGAGATTCTGTGTATAGTAAGTTTTGCATTCACTTCTATGTGGGGAAGGGAAAGCATCCTTGTGACTCTGGGAAAGTCACTTAACCCTCCATTGCCCGCCGCATTGAGCCTGCCATGAGTGGGGAAAGCGCGGGGTACAAATGTAACAAAAAAAAAACCCTGGAGATTCAGTTCGGACAGCCAAGATTCTAAAACAACTAAGAAAAAAAAAAGTCTTTAGCTGACAAGTTGATTGGTTGAGGGACGTCAGGTGTTTCTCTAGGGGGGTGAGCAAGGTTGCCAGGTGGGCGGTTTTCCGTGACCCGCTGTGGGAAATTTTTGTCCGCTGCGGGTCGCGGTATTTGGGCTATTTTTGAGGTTTTATTGCTGTATTTTGTGCGGTTTTTCGGGCCGCGGGGGCGGGGCTAATGACGTTTTGGGCGGGTGCAGATGACGTTTTGGATGGGACCGATGACATTTTGGGTGGGACCGGAGGAGGCGGGGCTGATGACGGCGGAGGCGGGGGTTGATGACGGCGGGGGCGGAGCTGATGATGGCAGAGGCGGGATTGATGACGGCGGGGGCAGGGTTGATGACGGCAGGGGTGGGGATGTGAACTTTTTGGGCGGGTTTGGGGACCGGGTAGCTGGCAACACTGGGGGTGAGTTGCTAGGGAGACTGCTGTGAGCTGAAAGGAAGAGAGCTGGCTGAGAGAGAAAGAGAGTGAAAAAAACGTTTGCTGGGTGTGTGAAATTTAAGAGAAAAAAATCTAGATTTCTGGGTTTGAAGTGAAATAAGTGATTGGGAAAGTAAGTGAGACAAAGGTTTATGTGTGCCAGTTTGAAAGAGGCTGCTTTGATATTTAAATTGAGCGGAGGTGAGTGTGAATGGCGTTTCAGTGATAACACTGAATTTCCAGAGATAAGGGATTTACCATTTTAGGGTGAGAGAGGCTGTGATTTGTGTTGGGGATTGTACTTCATGAGAAAGCCTACAAGTGTGTAAGGATTTAAAGTGTGACACAGGGGAAGGACGGAGAGGTGAATTTGATATTTGGAAAAAGAAGCCATTAAGCTGTGTCTGTGGGAAAGGTGTGTTGTTTGTGAGAGTTCTGAGCGCAGTGCAAGGTTTGGAATCTGACTTCAGATTAAAGAAAATCCAGCACTGCCTGATAAAGGGAAACCTCATACTCGATACCCACGTGAAGAATACGACGAAAAAGATGTTCCACACCATGTGCAAACTCAAAAGAATAAAACCTTTCTTCCCGAGATACATCTTCCGCACCCTAGTACAATCAATGGTACTATGTCACCTAGACTACTGCAACGCACTCTACGCTGACTGCAAGAACAGAATATCAAAAAACTCCAAACAGCCCAAAATACCGCCGCCAGACTCATATTTGGAAAAACTAAATATGAAAGGGCTAAAACCCTAAGAGAGAAACTTCACTGGCTCCCAATTAAGGAACGCATCGCGTTCAAGATCTGCACAATTGTACATAAAATCATCCACACAGATGCCCCAACTTACATGCTAAACCTCGTGGACCTGCCTCACAGGAATGCCAAAAGATCATCCCGCAAATTTCTTAATCTGCACTTCGCCAGCTGTAAAGGATTAAAATACAAGCTGATACATGCAACGACCTTCTCTTACATGAGCATGCAGTTGTGAAAACTCTTGATGAAATAACCAACTTTTGTAAATCGCTGAAGACATATCTCTTCAACAAGACCTACAAAGAGAACCCATAGCCTTACTAAACCACCTCGCCAACCCACCCCAGTCATGAAAGTCTACCTCCTACACTCATCCGCCTACTTCTTTTCTTTTCCTTGACTCAGCCTTTTTATATCACTAATTGTATCCGATATCCTGGAATGACAATGCCATAACAGGACTCTGCAAGCCACATTGAGCCTGCAAATAGGTGGGAAAATGTGGGATACAAATCCAATAAATAATAATATAATAATAAAATATTGTATTTTTATGTGAAGTCTGTGAGATGGAATGTTGAATTACCATTTGAATATTTAATGTTTGAGATCCCTGAAGGCAATGCCAGAGTCTTCGGCAGCATTATAGAATAACATAGTAACATAGTAGATGACGGCAGAAAAAAGACCTGCATGGTCCATCTAGTCTGCCAAACAAGATAAATTCATATGTGCTACTTCTTGTGTATACCTTACCTTGATTTGTATCTGCCATTTTCAGGACACAGACCGTAGAAGTCTTGCCCAGCACTAGCCCCACCTCCCAAACACCAGCCCCGCCTCCCAATCTCGGCTAAGCTTCTGAGGATCCATTCCTTCTGCACAGGATTCCTTTATGTTTATCCCACGCATGCTTGAATTCCGCTACCGTTTTCATCTCCACCACCTCCCGCAGGAGGGAATTCCAAGTATCTACCACTCTCTCCGTGAAAAAATACTTCCTAACATTTTTCTTGAGTGTGCCCCCCCTTCAATCTCATATCATGTCCTCTCGTTCTACCGCCTTCCCATCTACAGAAAAGGTTTGTTTACGGATTAACACCTTTCAGGGAATTAACAGTGAGAAATAGGCTGTGAAGTGAGTACTCCTGTAAATTATTTTGTTTCAAATAGAGAGTGTGGCCACAGTATTGAGAACTGATTAAATGTCACCAGAGAGGAGTCAGTGCCTGGGCTAGCACAGGGAGTTCAGGGTTTTGCATCCATTTATTTTCTTTATAAGTGAGGTTTAGGAAGAAGAACTCTGTAGATCATCCGCTGAAGGATTTCCAGATGAGCTGCAACGCAAGAAAGACATCACCTAAACAAATTCAACTACAGCTAAGTGACATTGCCAAGGGTGTTGAAAGAAATATATTATTTTTTTTCACAACATCTTAAGGGAAAACAAAGGAACAGAACATCAGATATTAAAAATCCATGAGATCCCTGCAAAAACACCAATAGTGCTCACAAAGACTCCAGTTTTTACATCAGGAAAGAGAATAACAACAAATAACTGATTGAAATACTTATCTGAAAAGGTTCTTTTCTGCCTTTTTAGGTGAAACAAAAAAGTTAAGGGTATACATATAGTTCTACATTTGCATGTTGAATAGGTTATTGCAGTTCTATTAAGCCACACTAATTGTGAATTTGAGTTTATTTGAATGAAGATTTGCTTGCATTTGTATTCAATAAAGAAAAGATATCTTGCAAATCTGAAAGTTTGGTCCTTCCATTTCAGAAATAAATCCTAAATTTAGCTTCTTTCCTCCTTTATTCTTTGAGAGTAAAGGACGAGGTTAGTTTAATTGTTCTACTCCCTCGGCTGTGAGTGTGTGTTCCCTGGATATTCGCCACGACTACAACAACAGGTACCTGGGAGCACATCACTACATTCCAGCCGAGAGGGGTGGTAACATCACCAACCAGAAAAACAGTCCCTCTCACTCTCACCAGTCACCCACAACCAGTGCCTCAACTACTCTCTTCAGCATTTATACTTTCTCTAAATAAACTTCAAATCAATCCTTTCTCTCTCACAGATCACCAACATACGTCCTCTCACTCTCAGTGCTTTCCATAGGCACCCGGTATAAGAGGCTTGCGGAGGCTAAGCCTCCCCAGCCACAAGTGCAGCAAGGGCGGGGCAGTGGGGGCGGACCGGCCTGGGTGCAGCTCGTGAGTGGGTGCTGCCTTGAACATCTCCCTCTCTCCCTCCCCCCCGACTGGTACGTGCAGACCGTGCGATGCTGCCATCTTTCCCCCCCCCCCCCCGGTGCGGGGCTGTCCTTCCCGTCCCCCGACTAGTGCGGTATCGCTCTTCCCCTCAGCTCCTGTCAAGTCTTTCAACTTCAAGGCTTCCGGTAGCAGCAGCAGCAGCGATGTAAGCGCAGCTTTCAGTCTGCCCCGGAAGCCTTCTCTGGACAGCGTCCCGCCTACGGGAAGCTGTACAGAGAGTGCTTCCGGGGCAGGCTGAAAGCAGCGCTTACATCACTGCTGCTGCTACAGGTCACTGTACCGTGGATTCAGCTGTTGTTAATGGACTTCAGGTGTGCGCCCGCGCTGCTTTTCCCTCTCTGCCGTAGGCTCTCGAGTTCTCCCGCACTATGAGCGTGAGTACCGTCTGCTTTTGTTCGAGCCGGGCCAGAGAGGTGTCCAGGGATGGGTATTTTCCGTTGGGTTTAGCATCCCTGGTCATTTTGAAAACTTGGTTCCTCGGGCGGGCGGGGCGGAAGCCGCAGATTCCTCGCTGGGCAGCAGTAATACAGTGTTTGAACCACAGTAGAACCGATGGACACATCCCCCATACTAGATAGTCTTGAAACAACCTGTTTGTTTTTTTGCTGTGTTGTTCCCCCAAAGTAATTTTCATCATTTAATTGGACTTTTAGCTGGCCTTCCCAAATGTTTAACGTACCTTACAGTACTACCCTTTTTCTGCCTTAAAGAGCTTACAGTTCAAGTGATCACTGTGACTTGACTTGCTAGAGTTCGTAAGGAGTAAAAGTGGGGTGGGGTTGTTCGAAGTTGAAAGACGTGACAGGAGCGGAGGGGGAGAGTGATACCGCACTAGTCCGGAGGGGGGGGGGGAGCGATGCCAGCCAGCTGCCAGACCAAAGGGAAAGGGGAGTGGAGAGGGAGGAGTGATGCCACATCTAAGGGGAAGAGGGAGGATGGAAAGCAATGGCAGGGCAGGGGAATGGGAAAAGGGGGGTGGAGAAAGGAGTGAGAGTGATGGTAGTCTAGATCTAAGGGAAGCAAGAAGGGGAGGGAAGAGAAAGGTGGGATGCATGAGGGAGAGGAGAGATGCATGAGGACACTGGAGGAGAGAGAGAAAGTGGAAAAGTGCAGGGGAGAGCCAGGGACATGCAAAAGAGCAGGGGGAGCCAGAGAGAGATGGGGAGAAAGAGGGGACATGGAAGAGAGCAGGAGAGAGCCAGAGAGAGATGGGGAGAGAAAAGGGGGACATGGAAGAGAGCAGGGGAAAGCCAGGGACATGGAAAAGAGCAGGGAAGAGCCAAAGAGAGATGGGGAGAGAAAGAGGGGCCATGGAAAAGAGCAGGGGAGAGCCAGGGGCATGGAAAAGAGCAGGGGAGAGCCAGAGAGAAGATGCTGAATGGAAGAGGGGTGCAGAGAGAGAGATATGAGTGGAAAGACGGGACAGAAAGAGGGGACATGGGCAGGAGAGAGAGAGAGAATCTGCTGGGAGAAACTGGGGAAGACCCTAGCTGTCAGACGGAGAAATGCTGAATGAAAGGAGGGAGAAAGAGGGAAAATGCTGGAAGGAGGGGGCAGAAAGAAGGAGGACACTGGATGTAAGGGTAGGGATGGAAAGAGGAAAGACACTGGAAGGATGGGGATAGAGATGACATGCTTAATGGAAAAGGGTCGAGAGAGAGAACTGTTTAGAAGGAAGGGGAGATAGAGGGAGACAATGGATGGAAGGAGAGGGAGACAATAGACAGAAGGATTGGAGAGGGTAATAGGTAGAAGGATGGAGAGAGAAAGAAGGATGACACTGGATGGAAAGGTAGGAGAGAAAGAGGGAAGGAGCTGGACATGGATGGAGTGGAGGGCAGGGAAGAGAGGAGAAATGTTGGACAAGGATGGAGGGAAGGAAAGACAAAGGAAGGAGATGCACACGGATGGAGTGGAAGGGAGAGAGGAGAAATGCTGGACAGGATGGAGGGAAGGGAAGACAGAGGAAGTACATGCACATGGATGGAGGGAGGGGAAAATGCTGGATATGGATGGAGGGCAAATTGCTGAATTTAAGGGCTAGATCGGAACATTTTGAGGGCAGATGCTGAAACTGGAGAAAGGATAGGGACAGGGCTACAGATGGTAGGCAGGACGCATAAGGACACAGGAGGATGGTGGACACGTTGAGAGAAAAAATATCAAATGGAAAGAAGACACTGGGACCAAAGCGAATAGAAAAATTAAATGATCAGACAACAAAGGTAGAAAAAAGTATTTTATTCAGAATTTATTAACTGGAATATGTCAGATTTTGGAAATGTGGATCTCTGATATTTTGCATGTAAGTTTCAATTTTTCTAGTATTGCTGCATGCTGAGTCTGACTTCTTGAGGTAACTTTCCAGTTTTGCCTTCATATCTGTTGTGTCATGTGTTTTTCATGTGCAATCAAGGTGCAGTATTCAGCTAGCGTGTAGTATTTGCAGCCCTTTTTTTTGTTTCACTAGGTTGTGTACTGGTGTTATAGAGCCCGGTGTAATTACAGTTCTGCCTTTCGACGCATAAGGTTGTAGCTCGTCCTGTCCTTGGAATTAGTGCTGTTATGGTTTGCTAAGGTTATGAGTGTGTTTTTGCACAAGTTTGTGTATAGTGTTTTGCAGTGGAGAGATTGTGTATTGGCATTACTGAGGTGGCACCAAAACATCGGAAAGGGTTTTAGAGCCTAAATCATGACACACTACCTCTTGAAGGATATGGTCGTTAATAAAAGGAGCTCATTGTGAACACTTTCCACCCTAAAAGGGTGTTTTGTGGCTCTACATGAGAATTGTGATATTATGATCCCTTGTTTCATATTGTTGACAGTCTGCATTTTCCATATGGGTGGTATATTGGTGTATTAGGGTCTGCCTAGAGTTATGGTACAGTAAGGTTCTGAGTGTGAATTTGCACAAATTTGTGCACAGTGTTTTACAGCTGAGCGATTGTGGTTAATATATGCTTTGAGCAACCACTTTATTCTTTGACATATGATACATATCTAATATCTAAATTTAATAAAAGGTATTAATTGTGACTTTTATTTTTACTTATTTTTTTTTGTGTTAATTATGGCTATAAGCTCCGCCCCTGGCTCCACTCCTAACCCCACCCCCTTTAGCCTCCCCAAACAGTTGGGCCACCGACCGCCTATGGTGCTTTCACCTTCTCTCTAAACCAGTGTTGCCAGATGGAAAACATTTTCCATGCCCTAAACCAGCCCAAAAACCACACTGTGACATTAACCTCTCCTAGGAAAGACTACAGCTCCCAGAGTGCACTTTGACCCTCCCACACACTAATCCCAACTAGTAAACTCACCTTCAGACTCCCTTCAATCCACTTTAAATCCTTTTACATTTTTTTCCCATTTAGCACAATTACCAACCAGAATCACAGTCCCTCTCACTCTCACCAGTCACCCACAACCACCTCTTTGAGAATACATAAGCATGCATCTGCGTCAAAAGCAGGAAGCATCGGGGTTTCCTCAGTGGTGTACTGATGCTGAACAACAAAACAAGTGCATAGATGATTTCTATCAGAAAGAAAGTGTGCTTTTACGTGCTGATCAGATAACCGTGAACAAAACTGTTCTTAAACTCTTTGTGGGGGAAGTTTGGCCAAAGAAGACATCTACAGTGGGGGAAATAAGTATTTGATCCCTTGCTGATTTTGTAAGTTTGCCCACTGACAAAGACATGAGCAGCCCATAATTGAAGGGTAGGTTATTGGTAACAGTGAGAGATAGCACATCACAAATTAAATCCGGAAAATCACATTGTGGAAAGTATATGAATTTATTTGCATTCTGCAGAGGGAAATAAGTATTTGATCCCCCACCAACCAGTAAGAGATCTGGCCCCTACAGACCAGTAGATGCTCCAAATCAACTCGTTACCTGCATGACAGACAGCTGTCGGCAATGGTCACCTGTATGAAAGACACCTGTCCACAGACTCAGTGAATCAGTCAGACTCTAACCTCTACAAAATGGCCAAGAGCAAGGAGCTGTCTAAGGATGTCAGGGACAAGATCATACACCTGCACAAGGCTGGAATGGGCTACAAAACCATCAGTAAGACCCTGGGCGAGAAGGAGACAACTGTTGGTGCCATAGTAAGAAAATGGAAGAAGTACAAAATGACTGTCAATCGACAAAGATCTGGGGCTCCACGCAAAATCTCACCTCGTGGGGTATCCTTGATCATGAGGAAGGTTAGAAATCAGCCTACAACTACAAGGGGGGAACTTGTCAATGATCTCAAGGCAGCTGGGACCACTGTCACCACGAAAACCATTGGTAACACATTACGACATAACGGATTGCAATCCTGCAGTGCCCGCAAGGTCCCCCTGCTCCGGAAGGCACATGTGACGGCCCGTCTGAAGTTTGCCAGTGAACACCTGGATGATGCCGAGAGTGATTGGGAGAAGGTACTGTGGTCAGATGAGACAAAAATTGAGCTCTTTGGCATGAACTCAACTCGCCGTGTTTGGAGGAAGAGAAATGCTGCCTATGACCCAAAGAACACCGTCCCCACTGTCAAGCATGGAGGTGGAAATGTTATGTTTTGGGGGTGTTTCTCTGCTAAGGGCACAGGACTACTTCACCGCATCAATGGGAGAATGGATGGGGCCATGTACCGTACAATTCTGAGTGACAACCTCCTTCCCTCCGCCAGGGCCTTAAAAATGGGTCGTGGCTGGGTCTTCCAGCACGACAATGACCCAAAACATACAGCCAAGGCAACAAAGGAGTGGCTCAGGAAGAAGCACATTAGGGTCATGGAGTGGCCTAGCCAGTCACCAGACCTTAATCCCATTGAAAACTTATGGAGGGAGCTGAAGCTGCGAGTTGCCAAGCGACAGCCCAGAACTCTTAATGATTTAGAGATGATCTGCAAAGAGTGGACCAAAATTCCTCCTGACATGTGTGCAAACCTCATCATCAACTACAGAAGACGTCTGACCGCTGTGCTTGCCAACAAGGGTTTTGCCACCAAGTATTAGGTCTTGTTTGCCAGAGGGATTAAATACTTATTTCCCTCTGCAGAATGCAAATAAATTCATATACTTTCCACAATGTGATTTTCCGGATTTAATTTGTGATGTGCTATCTCTCACTGTTACCAATAACCTACCCTTCAATTATGGGCTGCTCATGTCTTTGTCAGTGGGCAAACTTACAAAATCAGCAAGGGATCAAATACTTATTTCCCCCACTGTACCTGCCACAAGCATCACAAGAGACCCGGATGAGCTCTATATGCACCTGTTTCCCCATGAACAAACTGTGTCGTCTCGCGATCTTATAGTCGATGATGCGGCATGTGGAAGCGCACAAAGGAATTTTGTGCACCACCGGGTAATACTAACATCTTCATAGCCTCTTTTACAACTGCGCATGCAGGTTAGAACTGTACAGGGCTCTTCACGCTTTACAAGAGCCCTGTCGACACAGACTCTGATTTTTGTGAGCAAGGAGGGTAAGTGGAATCATCTTTTGAGTGACTATTTAAGTGAATTAAAGAGTGAGATCTCTAGGGGTGAGCATATCACAGAGTTTGTCTCAGCCGATCGTAAAACATACGGGAACAGTTTATCCAGAAGGGAGACCCACCTAAAGGTAAAAGGAATCACACTCAACAACGAAAACAGCGAGAAAATAGCTCCTTTGGACTACAAAAATGTAATTATGGATTTATTTATTGATGACATTTATATCCCACATTATCCCAAACAAGTTTGAGTTCGCTGTGGCTTACAATAAACTGTATAAGATACATAACAAAGAATAATGCATAAGAAAGTAATTTGTTGTAAGAATTCAATTTTACAATACAATATCATAAACAAACAGGGATATCTATGGATGTTTAACATTTAGAAAATCTTTTATGAATAAGAAATTGTACATGAAGCAAAGAGAAAGTTAATGGTAAATAGAGTAATAACCACTTCAGGTAATAATTAATTGTTTGAGATCTGGTCGTTCTTTGTGAAGGTTTGTTTGAATAGGAATGATTTGAGGATTTTGCGGAATCTAGTATATTCCTGTATATTTCTTATTTTGGGTGCTAAGGAGTTCCACCATTTGGTTCCTAGGTAAGTGAAGTCTGCAGAGTGGACAGTTTTGTAGATCAAATATCAAATGTGATCACATATAAATCTGAGTATACTATGAGCGTACTGTCAACATCCTCATCTAGGGAAAACTTGTACAAAATAATGTGCTTTCAGTAGTTTTCTGGAAGCCAAATAAGATGATGTATTGCAAACTGAATCCGGTAGAGCATTCCATAGAGTTGGTCCAGCACTTCTAAAGAGAGACTCTCGATAGATGAGGGTACTTCCAGCAATCCTTTAGTAGCAGATTGTAATGGGATCAATGGGTTGTAATTTTGGATTATGATCCAAGGGTGCCAGTGGGTGAACAAACCAAAATATCCATCCAACAAAAAGGGATAGTCAGAAACAAGACCCGGTGGTTTGACCCAGGAGAATCCCCCACAGCGGCTGCTGAAGACGTCACATCTTTCTTTGGAGTCTTCACAGCCTCCTCTACAGTCTGCTGTTGTCGAAGTGGTGGAACAACCTGGTCTGAGGGAAACAAAGATGTCTCTCCCGAAAGCTGGGACTCTCCCTGCGTCCAGTACTGAGCTGGGATCTCACCCTCATTTCCTGCCCGCTGCGGGAGCACAAATGAATCCAACTTCAGTTGACCAAGAGGGATAGAGGTGGCTTCAGGGGAATAAAATCTCACCTTACCCTTATGCTTAGAAGGCACGATAGAGCAGATTCTCCTGTGTCCTCTCAGCCATATTGCTCTGCCCCCCCAGCCCCCATGTAATTTTTTGACCTTTGCAGCTGCTCCTTTTTTTCACCCTTCTTCTCATTTTATCATAGTCTCTTTTTTGAAAGTTAAATGCTAACATATTGGATTTCCTGTGTGTACTTACCACAGAGCTTATATCAAATCTGATCATGTTATGATCACTGTTATCAAGCGTCCCTAGCACCATTACCTCCTGAACCAGATCATGCTCCACTAAGCACTAGGTCTAGAATTGTTCCCCCTCTTAGTGGTTCCTGAACCAGCTACTCCTTGACTTCATCAAAAAAAATTGGAGCACGTCCATTTTGAGCCTGAGACCTTACCGCTACCCATTGACTTAGGGTCTCAAGCGTTAACCGGGTGGTAATGGTCTACGTGCGTAGAATGATGATTACCGTCTGGTTTCCACCCTGCACCTAAAATAGAAATAATTTTCTGGCATAGTAGACACACGTAAAAATCAAAATTACTGCCCAAGCCACGCAGTAGCCGGGTGATGACTCCAAATTGACGCACATTGGGTGCTCGTAGGCGTTTACGCAGCTTAGTAAAAAGGGCCCCCTAGTTTTTACAGGTGTTTAAGAGGCCAGTCTGAAATACCAAAACAATATGAGAGTGCAGGAAGTCTCCTATAATAGTCATTACTGATATTTTCTCGGCCATTTCAGCTTTTTAGACGTTTCTTCCTCCACTCCTAGCTATTTATATGAACCTTCCTGTGTGGATCATTCGGTGGTTTCTACTACTACTACTTATCATTTCTATAGGTTCTTGAGGTTTACCTTCTAACAGAAGCTTTTATTACACTCAGTGCATGTAAATGGCTTCACTCCTGTGTGAACTCTGTGGTGCCTTGCGAGATGTCCCTTCTCAGTGAAGGTTTTACCACACTCAGAACATCTAAATGGCTTCACTCCTGCATGGATTCTCTGGTGTATTATCATGTATTTCTTCAACCTGAACCATTTGCCACACTCAGTACATGGAAATGGTTTTACTCGTCAATGGCTATTCTGGTGCATGGTGAGTGTTTCATTGTTAATAAAGCTCATACCACACTCAGAACATTTAAATGGCTTCACTCCTGCATGGATTCTCTGGTGTATTATCATGTATTTCTTCAACCTGAACCATTTGCCACACTCAGTACATGGAAATGGTTTTACTCGTCAATGGCTATTCTGGTGCATGGTGAGTGTTTCATTGTTAATAAAGCTCTTACCACACTCAGAACATCTAAATGGCTTCATTCCTGTGTGGATTCTCTGGTGTTTTGTGAGGTGTCTCTTTTGAATGAAGCTTTTATTACACTCAGTGCAGATGAATGGTTTCATTCCTGTGTGGATTCTCTGGTGTATTGTGAGGTATTGCTTCTGACTGAAGCTTTTATTACACTCACTGCAGATGAATGGTTTAATTCCTGTGTGGATTCTCTGGTGTATTGTGAGGCTTGTTTTCTGACTGAACCTTTTATTACACTCACTGCAGATGAATGGTTTCATTCCTGTGTGGATTCTCTGGTGTTTTGTGAGGTTTCCCTTTTGACTGAAGCTTTTATTACACTCAGTGCAGATGAATGGTTTCATTCCTATGTGGATTCTCTGGTGTATTGTGAGGTGTCCTTTATGCCTGAAGCTTTTATTACACTCACTGCAGATAGTGAATGATGCATACCTGTAGCAGGTGTTCTCCGAGGACAGCAGGCTGATTGTTCTCACGACTGGGGTGACGTCCGCGGCAGCCCCCACCAACCGGAAAAAGCTTCGCGGGACGGTCAGCACGCAGGGCACGCCCACCGCGCATACGCGGCCGTCTTCCCGCCCGTGCGCGAGCTCCCGCCAGTTGAATGACAAGCAAAGATGAAAACGCAACTCCAAAGGGGGGAAGGAGGGTAGGTGAGAACAATCAGC